>NC_091304.1:18380369-18390369 GCF_038502225.1 Cherax quadricarinatus | reverse complement strand
TAAAAAAACATTCTAATATTCTTAAATGAAAAGGACACGAAACAGCTGGGTATTTGATCCGCAATGTGGCCGTCATTTTGTTGAATTTCTTCAATAAAAGAGGAGAGGGCGAAGCTGGAAGGGTTGGCGTTGAAGGCAGAAATGTTGTCTTTAAAAGCTGACTCTTGATCCGAGGAAGTGGACACGTTCTCTACTTGCTTGGGTCAAACCCAACTGTCTCTCATTCCCCAGAAATATATAATAATGATCCAATAGCGTTGGCTGTGATACCGGTACTGATGCAAGTTGATGGGAAGACAGAGAAACAAACAAATAGGAATGTAACTGTTAAAACTAGCAACAGAAGCTATAACATCATGTGCAGCAACAGAAGTAGCAATAACAACTGCAGCACTCATAACAGCATCAACAACTATTACAGCATCATCAGCAGTAACAACCCACCAACCCTTGACATCCTCTCGTCCTCTTAAGTGCTCTTTGTCTATGCTAAAAAGCACATTCATTACGTTTTTTTTGTGTTTTGTCATTAAGCACTGTATATTTACATTTCAGTGTGTCAAAGCCTCACCTTTTATACCTAATGTGAATTAAAATGTGAGAATATGACTTTAATGTTGCTTCAATGGCTGCCAGGCCTTAATGAATATAGTTAAAGGAAGGTAATTCTAGTACAATTAACTGAATGATCTGGGATAGATACTTCAGGCTCGTTTAAACCAAGTTTGGTGTCTATGTTTCAAATCAAACTGCTTTTATGAGGAAATGTACCGGGGCTGCCTATATTACACGTGAGAAGTTACAATCGTAAACGTTCCCAGAACAAATATTCTAGAAAAAAGACGGCAAAATATCTAGACAAGGCACACCTAAAGATCAAGGGCAAAAGACAGGAAAGGAAGGAAGGGAGTCACTTTAAGGAAGAGAGAGGGGAGAAAAAAAAAGGAAAATGTAACTGAGCAGCTTCCATATTACTTTACTGTCACACAAAATAGGCGAAACGTTGCCTTAATAAATCCTTATTGCATTCATTGGGAAGCGATAAAAGCGTAGGGGTCATACGATTCCTAAGGGTATGGAAAGTTATCAAGCTCGATCCAAGGACAGATAGATCAGGTTCAATTCCATGGATCAACAGCCCCTCACGGGTATCAAGGAACCTCCCATGAGGGAAACTATCCTTAATAAAAATGTATTAGAATAATGATATAAAATACTGACAAGTAGATGAGTAAGACACGTGCAACAGTTGGGACTCTTTTATTTCCAAAACGTTTCGCCTACACAGTAGGCGAACGTTTCCCCAAACTGAGAGACTGACCACTTCAAGACTACTACAATGTTGAAGGACTGATCACATCGTCATTACCGTCCCATTGTGTCTGCTGCCTCCTCTGTATTCGACTGAAGTAGTGGTAAAAAAGAAACCTATGCACATGTCTTTTTCTACAAATTTGTTGGTATCACCTTATCATTTTTCGACTGAAGAAATCTACTGTGTAGGCGCAACGTTTCGAAAATAAAGATACCCAACTGCTCCACATACGTTTTACTCATGTACCTTAAGTTGCCCAACACTGCGCAAATGATAATTGTCTATAGTTATCATTTTATGTAATTTTAATGTTAACATGAAATAATAATTCAGCAATTCAGTGTCTTGTAATACTTGAGAAATATTTACACGTTCAATGTATTATCTATGTATTATCTTCTGTGTGTGTGTGTGTGTGTGTGTGTGTGTGTGTGTGTGTGTGTGTGTGTGTGTGTGTGTGTGTGTGTGTGTGTGTGTGAACTTTATTTATAGACAGAATACACTGACAAAGAAACACAAACATGAATACATTGGTACAATATATCGAAGATTATGAATCTCCTCCGAACTTTATGTATTTCCGTTTAGTACAATGAACACTGTCATAGTGAATTTCATGTTTCTCCATTCTGTATAGTAATCTACATCATAGTGACACGTTCCTCCGTTCAGTATACTTTATCATCGTATCACGTTACTCCATTAAATATATTGATCTATGTCAAAGTGAGCTTCATGTTCCTTCATTCAGCATACTGACCTTAGTCACACCGAATTTTATGTTCCTTCCATTCAGTGTATTGATCTTTGTCACAATGAGCTTCATGGTTCTTCAATATGATATACAGAAAGTTAATTATTAGTCTTGGACATTGCGGTTTATACTAAGTGAAACACTTGCAGATTCCTACTTTCATTGGTGTCCGCATGACCTGGTTTAGTGTTGCTCTGTACTGGACTGGGATGTGTTATGCTGTACTGTACTGTAATTGTATAAGATGTGCCGCTTCAACAATAAAGATACCCAACTATTGCACATGTGTCTTCAACATCAACATTAGAGACAGCACGCACATCAAGCACCGTTCGAGATAGGTAAGGTTGCATACAACCTTCGAATGTATAAAACCTATACAACAACTTTTTCAAGTATTCGGATGTCAAGGGAGATGAAGAAAACCAAAATTATGAACGCAATTACCAGTAAGATTATTTGGATCAAAATAATTAAACTGAATATGAAATTTTCTGAAGAGGAACGCCCGGAGGCCTGAACCGGGAACTGATCGCTGGAGCGGTGACACCCGAAATAGTCTTCAGGTAAAAACGAAGTGAAGACCATATATAGTTAAGGGGATAAAAAAAAATGGGATAAAGACGAAACCAAGGTACACAGGGTACAAAAAAGTTAACATGAAGGAAAGGGACAAGAAAAGGGCACTGTGCAATCGGAGGAGGAGGAGGAAGGAATACAAAGAAGAAAATGAGATAAGGAAAATCATAACAAGGAAGAAAAGTAAGAAAATTATACTAAAGACAGGGATATGACGAAGTTAACGAGAAAGTATGATGATAAAGAAAGGAAGATGATAAGAAGGGAGGGAAATTATAATGAGGAAGGAAGATGACAACGAGGAAGATAACGAGGGAGGGAGAGGAAGCTGGTAAAGCCATCGTGTAGTGCTGGAGTACTCTTGCAGTCCTCCCAGGATGGCTACAGCTGTGCCTATAATGTCGCCTTAAGAGCAGCCTTCACTACTTAAGTTTGATGGGGAGGAGGAGGGAATGAAACAAACCCACAATTAACATACAATAATAAATAAATAATTAAATAGCACAATAATGTACATGTCAAGAAAACAAGGAAAATGTATAATTTTTAAGTGTCGTTGTTTCGTGATAAAATCTTGCAGCTATGCCAAGGCTATTATCATTCTGCTAATGTTTCTGCCAGGTGTTACATATTATTTATATATAATTAATTTCTAAGGAAATTTGTTACGCAAGATCTTTAATGCGAAATTCACATTGATTTCCGATTTTCTTCCAGAAAGTTTACAATACTGTCCTTAATAATGGTCTCCATTTGTCTACAGAAAACCGATATTAAGCAAATGGGAGGGTAGTGAACACAAATCCTATCTCCCATCTTGAAAATTGGGATAACAATTTCTGATCTCCAGTCGTTTAGTAGTTTTTCCTGCTACTGACGTTTTAAATATTAATATTAATGAAAAGCAATTTAGAATATATTTTTTTCAATGATTCTTTCCGCCGGTTTATTCATTAAGCTTAAATATTTGTTCATCTTCTTGTAGGTATCGTATTGTACACAGGCCGTGATTTCGCTAATAAATTTGTGTACAAGTTTCAAACATTACAATGCAACACCGTATATTAAGTACAGTTTTGGCGCCAGAACCAGACTGGAAGCTCCTTGTCTGTTTAATTCGCCATAAAATGTAACAAATAACTATTGCCAACTCATGTAAGACCTTAATCCTCTTACAAGAGAATAGCGCTGGGAAGCAAACGCTTACATCAACTATATCCTTTACTGGGTCATATGGTCTTAACGAACACACATTACCCACCAGGGCCAAGCGATAAACTAGCCGTGCTATGCCTGTCTATCCGTCACCATCTGAATGTCACCACTACACTATTACACCCCCATATTGATTACCGTCAGCAATCAAACTACCAAACAGCCACTGACCTTGGCGTCCTGCACCTGTGCCACGTATGAGGCTAAATATCAAAGGTCACAATTATAGGAGGGAGCCAATTGGGAACAAGGTTGGGAAAGCACTGCGATTCAGTACAGTCGATTTGCGGCTCCATATCAGAGGAAATGAGACCGCGAATAGACGAAATAAAAAAGACTGCCTGCAACACTTTAACACAGTATCTATCAGTGGGTGAGCAGACAAGAATCAGGGTCCAATGTTAGTGTTCCTCTGACACATGAGGTGAAGTCTCCTGAGTTAATACACGCCATCGTGTCACCAGAGTCAAGTCACTCCTCAAATTCTTGTCTATGAGTCACAGGCATTGACGTATTAGTAATGAAGTCACAATTATCTTGGTTGTAATCACTAGCATCAAATTAAATCAGTTGCCCTGTTACACACACACCACTAATAAACTTTATATAGTATCCTCGTTACTTAAAAATTTCCCTAATTTACACAATCGCCAGTATAAAAAAAAATGTACCCTAATTCAGTCACCAGTTTCAAATTAAAATTTTCCCCTCATTAGCAGTCACTGGTTCCAAAATGATACATGAATATGATAAATGGAAATGAAGACCAGAGCACTGCCAAGAGCTGAGCGGGTGTAATGTGATCCTGTGTAGTAATTCTGAGTTATGTGCGACGATTAATTCCGCTGTAAGTGTAATGCTTAGCTTATCATATTATGTGAAGACATAGCACGACACTCATGAATTATCTCAGGTATTTAAAACATTATTCTTTGATGTTACCCTTTTGAAGATCCTACTCTTCAATATCTCTCATGTTTAAATGAAAGATAAACGAATCATATATTCTGATGAACATTTTTCAGTGCTTCAAAAAATGAAAATGCTAATATTTTCCTGAACAGAACGATTTTATGAGGTCAAAACTACCAAACACGACTTAAATTTTTGAAATTATTGACGGATATAAGCAATGACGGAGAAAACGTAGGCATGGTATGTCCAGTATCAGACTGGTTTTCCTTAAAAAAGAAAATGCAATATACAAAATTATAAATTGGTTGCCAAGTAACTCAAGAATAAGACATTTTAACGTTTGAATTAAAGAAAGTACTGCCTGAACTTGTGGTGAGATTTTCATTCAGTGTGATATTGATGCTATCTGTGGTAAATCTCAGGAACACAGTTTCTCTATTTTCCTGCCTCGGACAACATGAAAATAATTAACGACACAATAAAATATTAACAGAAGGGACAGTGTATAAAATGGGGGAACATTTTCCCACGCTCTTGTTTAGTTAAGGTGATTCCGTCTTGCTCATAATAAATTAATGTTATATGTATATTTTATTGGCTAGTGATGATCGACAATCGTCTCACTTCATATGACTTGGCCGACTCGTCTCTTAGTAAATAGAGGATCGAACCTCCAGTCCTCCTTGCGCTACCTCACCCACACGGTTTTAAGGCTTCACAAAATATATTATTATATGACTTTTTGTCACTATATATATTATCTCAACATATTATTACGAGGTAAAAAAAATTACAACAACACTTGTGAAAACCAAGTTTGTTAAAAGAGTTGTGTACTCTGCTCTCATTGTAATAATATACTGGCCTAACCATTTGTAATCATTTATTCACTTTACGAACATAAAGTAGGGACCGCAAGATTCAATTTCCAAATTTACATTATTAATTGGTTAAAGCTCCCACACAGCTGCAAGTACTACGTTCCTGGACCGAATAACAAATGAATGTGGTTCACTATAGCAATACTTTCAGAGGAAGCAAAGTCAACCAGTTTATCAAGACCACACAGTGAACAAGGCAGTATTACCCATAATACAGTGCACTTGGACATTCTTTTTATTCTGCTCTAGGCTTAAGTGAAGGTTACTTTTATTTATACTATTAACTGGTCGTGTACGAGCGTACAGGCAAGACCTACACGGCATCCATACTCACATGACGAGTGAAGCTGCAAAGTAAACACGAAACCAAGCTTAGTGAACGTGGAGAAGTTATAGCGAACAGACAGGATGTACCAAGTCTGGTTGTGCGGGAAACAAGTTAACTTCTGGATTTACTTCGGGCGCCTGGAGTCAACTTCATGTACACGGCAGCTGTGGCTTGAACCTAGGCCGGAGATGCACAAGCACGTAGAGTAGAATCTTATCCTACACAAGAGGACCGCTAAAGCATCCGTCACTGCTGCGTCATTGACTACGTTACCTTTACAGACGTCCTTAGGAATGCCGTTATGCATCGCCTCCACCATATGCCGGCAACAGTGAATGGGTCACCTTTTGACAAATACCCGCGTCAGGTGATGTTCTATGACCCATAAACTAACAACAACAATAATGGGCTTTCCTGATACCAGTTAAAAATCCACTACCCCTTCTGTTGTTTTAAAATAAAATAAACCCTCTTTTATGTTCCCTGAATTCCAAGTCAATAATTTTATCTCTTACGTTATTTAAATCACAAATTGGTTGATAAAATATTATTCTTTATTACAGCATAACCTTCAGTACTAGTGCGGCGATGAAGCAAAATGTTGTCAGTTACCTCAGCAGCTTTAGTGAAGCCAGGCTGCCTGTGTAACCAACCAGTCCTTCAGAGAAGAAACGAAGTTTTTCAGGCCTTTCAGTGAAACCAAGTTATCTAAGTCACCAGTCCTTCAGGGAAACAAAGTTGCCACAGGTCCTTCAGTGAAGCAGCCTCCCAGGATGGATAAAATTTTCACTTCCAAGAACAAAACTCAAATAATTCAAGGAAAATTAAATTTTGAGAGCCAAAATGATAAATATTTCCTCAAGTTATTCATATATTGGAATCGAGATCTGACAGTGAACTTAACTGTATGAGAGAGAGAGAGAGAGAGAGAGAGAGAGAGAGAGAGAGAGAGAGAGAGAGAGAGAGAGAGAGAGAGAGAGAGAGAGAGAGAGAGAGAGAGAGAGAGAGAGAGAGAGAGAGAGAGAGAGAGAGAGAGAGAGAGAGAGAGAGAGAGAGAGAATACGCCACGAACATCAGGCATTATGTTTCCCATTCCCACACCCGCGTGCGCACACCCAACCCTAGCAACACAACTCACAAAAAAAATCTGAAAGAAAAGCAAGACGAATCGAGGTTAGAATCTTAGACACGCGACTCACCACACAACCCCTCACTTCATTCACACACAGTACATAAAACAACTGAAAACTTACATTATAGCGGTGCTCGAGAGTGCCAGTCCGCTGCTGTGACTGGTGCCACATTGTCACCACTCCTGGTGTCAAATGGAAGCCTGCTGCACTAAGAAGGTCCCAAGTTCAACGTTACGATGTAAGAGCTGCCCTTTGCTGCACCGGTGGGCTCACCTCTCCGCTGCCAACGCCGTATCAAATGGACATGTTCCACTGCACGATGTGTATCTTCCGGTTAACGAGATCACCACTACATCAACACCTTTTCTCCCGCGACAAATTTGCTTTTCAATATCTCTTCTAAATTTTTTTTTTCTAAATCACTCGTATATTCCTATCACTTGGTTTCACTTTACACTGATGATTTCCACTTTATCTAACCTTATGTGAACAGCAATTACTTTTTTTTTTTACCGAGAACACTGCAAGGATTCTTTCAAAACAAATAGCATAATTGCAAGAGGCATTCATACGCGCTTACAATGTGTTCATCCCAGTGAGATCATCTGATGACTCGGCATCACAAGTAGTATATACATGTGTTACACCAAGGACATAAAAGCATACATAATATTTTAATACACACACACACACACAACAATACACAAGGAACGTATACATAAACACACACATTTAGGTATGATACGACTCACGAATCCAGGATCTCGACAGCATATCAATTACCCCCCAACTGAGAGGCAGGGCCATGAGCTGAGATTTGACCCCTGTAACCACAAATAGGTGAACACAAATCGGTGAACACATACTCGGTAACACAAGGAGGGAACACACCAGCTGCACCCAGCCTCCTGCCACCTCCTGTCGACTTAATTCTATTTGTGAGTGGGAGGGAGAGAGGATGAGAACGTGTGAGAAAGGGGGAAAAGGAGAAAGGTGGGATAAGAGTAAGCAGAGAAAAAGAAGGATATGGAAACTATTTTGAGTATACGAGTCTCGATATAAATAGATTAAAGATTTAATGTACTATAAGAGAAACGTCTAATGGTGTTTAAATATGCAACCTGGCCCCACAATAAATTAGCTTTATAGAAGAATTCAGGTAAAAAACGAGGTGTATTCCTATAAATACAGACATTTTAAATAGTAAATGCACTCTTATGTTTTCAAAATGTTATTAACCCTAACAATCAATGTATAACTAGGTAAGGTACCTAACTGTATAATATTTGTTACTCTGTATCCAGTTAAAATTTATAACTTAAAGGTAATACCGGAATCTTTCAGCAGCCAATCACAACATAGCCTGAGGTGGAGAGAGAAATGTAAACAGAGGTGGTGGTGCTGCGATTAACGGTGAGACTAACATCTTGTTAAACTATAAAGAATAAAATCAAAATACCATGAATGGAACAATTTACAAATCACCCGCACTTGGGAGGGAAAGTAATGACGCTTCGGTTCGGCCTGGACAATTCACAAGTCATAATGAAGCGAGAAGGGAAGAGGGTCAGAATATATAAGCTTATCAATAGCATTTTTTATTGATATTATATAATAAAATGGGGAATAGGAAATGTAATTAATGAAATAACGTAATACAAAAATACGCGGGACGTTATTTTCACAGCTGAAAGATCGTCATTTTACAATGACTTCGTATGAAGGTAGTGATGTCAACACTTGCCCCATAGTTTATATCCAGGCAGTGATGTGATCAACACTTGCCCAAGAATTAATTCATATCCAGGCACCAGTCCGGTTAACACATGCCCCAGCTTTAGCTCATATCAGGCATCGGTGGGGTCAACACCTGCCCCAGTGCAAGCTTATATCCAGGCACCAGTGGGGTCAATACCTGCCCCAGAGTTAGTTCATATCCAGCACCGGTGGGGATAAACACCTGCTCCAGAACAATCTTACCTGGAAACTTTTCCAAACACCTGTGAGGTGAATAACTTCACCTACAGCGAATACCATACATCGTTTAATGTGAAAGCAATACAATATCAACGTTATCATAAAATAGTAGCAGTGAAAAAGTTGAGAATTTCTCAGAGACAAAAAATAAGTGGAGTAATTAAGAGTGGAAATGAAACTCCCATAGTAGACGTGTTATGCAGGAACACACTGCAAAAGTAATCAATGTATGCGACTGCATTGTGTCAACTTAGATTATTGAAATTCATCCCTAACTGTTCAAATAATCCTCACCATGTACTTCTGAGTCACAGGATGAAATATTAATTTTGAAAACCGCAATTCTAGTGCTTCAAAACAATTACCAGAGAAAAGGTAATCGAATGTTTAATTCTAATAAATAATAATTGAAAAGTACCGAATTAATTTAAAACGTCAAGAAATATACAAAACGAAACCTTTCCCTCAATACAACAGCAGAGGAACGTAAGATATTCACGTCCTACAAAACCATTTTTTTTGTTTTTCAGATGTTTTCAGAATCATGAAAAACAGGAAGCGGCGTATGACCGACACGAACAAAGACAAAGATTAAGTCATAACTTGATAAAGTTCAACACCGAGCTGAACGCTGCTCCAATAAACGAATACTGTGCAACTGTGTTTATCTTTACAAAAGGACAATATAACTGTCATAGGAAGCTGACGGGCGGCACTTGATAACTAGTAATCGCTAATGACTATCATATTTAATACAGAAGCTAACCTCCTCCCCCCACCCCTTATAATTAGGTTGACTGGTCCATCCATTAGAAACCCGAGACAATGATCCCCACTTAAATGTAATGTAAATGAAACCTTCCCAGATAAACTAAACTTAAAAAAAAACATAAGATTAAAAAT
>NC_091304.1:18375369-18377869 GCF_038502225.1 Cherax quadricarinatus | reverse complement strand
TATATATATATAAATAATGCGTGTGTGTGTGTGTGTGTGTATGTGTGTATGTAAATGTGTAATGCGTGTGTGTGTGTGTGTGTGTGTGTGTGTGTGTGTGTGTGTAGTTTTAAGAGCAGGTACGAAAGGGCCCACAAGCCTACGAGATGTTGTATCTGGAAAGTGGCAAATTAAGAGGAGGAGCCAGGATCTGAAAATGGACCTCTGGAATCACAAATAGGTGAGTAAACAAAGTTCTCATATGCTTTGCCTTCTTCGATTGGAGGAAGGAATTTAGCTTTTAACACTCACTAGAGCCTAGTCAACGAACTAGGAAAGGAAGCCGAGGTAAAACGAAAGGTGATTCGGTGAATCAAAGAATACCTGTAAAATAGAAGTCAGTGGATAAGTAAATATTAGTATCCCCCAAGGATACTGATATTCCTGATATATATGGACTGTCTACCGAAGAATTTTAATCCACTGTATAAATGCTTTTCCTATGATTTGAATTTAATGAGATTAATTACCTGCTCCAAGAAAACCTAGACGGGCTGCACTGGCGGCTAAGCAAGATGTTACGGGCATTCAACCCAAATAAGCTCCAAGACTTAAGAATTCGGAAGAGACAGAGAAGGTATGAGATAAGTGTACAGCCTAAGAGGAAAAAATGCAACTGAGTATATCAACAAAGGTGCTCATTAATCACATAATTTCACCAAGATACTCGAAGCTAGCGATCGTATAAACATGTGCAACATCTGGGTATCTTTATTATGAAGAAATTTTACCAGCCAGTCACTTCAAAAATTCCAAGCCACTGGCTAACCTTCTTCCACTGATGGGTCCGCTCACGGTGACGATGTCTTCTACTGTTGAACCTCATCGCACTCCTATATAAACGATTATCTTCTTGCCTATGCTGCACAATCATCAAGAATAAGGTGATGAACACCATATAACTGTTTCCAGTTACAACACCTGCTAATAACCTTTGAACTGAATTGATAAAACCACTGGCTGGCGAAACGTTTTTCATAATAAAGGTATCCTAGTGCAGGTGTCTTTGTCATCATGTCAGTACTGTATACTATTACTGCTACCAATGTATGAACCAATGTCAGAGACCCAATAAAGAAATTTGTCAAATTCCTAAAGTATTTTCAAGAACAGGGAGGAAAAGAGCCCATGAGACTAGGAATCAATGGACATGGCGGTAAGAAGCTAGGACAGGACCTCAGCGATACCTTATTCAAATACAAATCGTTAAGTAAAAATCAAAGAATATCCACATATATCTAACAACAATTATTTAAGATTTAAACGCCCGTCAAAAGTACGAACACCCTCGACATACACACACCTTTAAAATGATATAAAAGAATTAATATATATCACCCCAAAAAAATGACATATAAGAATTAATATATATCACCCAAAAAATGATATATAAGAATTAATATATACTACCCAAAAAATATCCTTTTTTGTGTGTATTATACAGAAATACACATAGGCGTGCATGCATACTCAGGAAAGTTCTTTTTTAAGTGCTTCACCTTTCATCAGCGTCAATAAAAGTTTGCAAAGATAAATTGCACCAACAAAAATTTACAAAGTTTCTGACTATTTTCGTGTTAAAACCAAGACAAATTTTTAGAACAAATTTATAAGCAAGTTTTCGAGGTGTCAGTTCAACCTGCTTTTTCTCAACTACAGAATTTGAGGGAGACATCTTAGAGGTGCCTCACCTCTCGTGCTGTGCGCTACACTGCACTTACTGAGGTAACTCCTAGTTCAAGCCCTTACATGCACTTTATGTGCATGTAAGAAAGTATTTCAAGAAATAGGCAACAAGATATTTTCAGATATAGTGACTTTCTCTTGACTGAAAAGCCCCCATGTTTAACAAAAAAAAATTGTGTCTCAGGTTGAAAACAAAGTAACTGTGCAGTCCCTTTTATAACTATTAGAACACTTCAGTTTCTGCAAACCTCGACGTTGATGTGAGCTGGCTGCAAACCTAGTTTTCTAGTGGGTTATTACTACATACGCTTTTCTAGAAACCAAAACCAGGTAATGAGGACTTCTAGGAAGACCTCTTGGTAGCCTCACCCAACACCTCATCAAATTTCAGTCAGGGCATTTAGGTGCTATACGATGAAGCTTGCCGCTAAACAATCAGAAGTAATGCCTTTTCTATTTCAGACATACACACAGCAAGGTGATAACCACCAAAAAAAGACACCAGAAAAAAGATATTCAAGAATATAAATATCATGAACTAACTCTTCTAGTATGTTCCAACCGTTTACAATTCTAACTTTTTTTTTATGCCTCAGTAGCAAATACGGAGATGCACTTTCCATACATACTTCTTATTCTTTCTTTTTCCCATTCACAGCATGTCCGTCTGTCCTTGCATTTAAAAGCAAGTACGATACATATTTAGGGAATAAAATTTCATTGTAGCAACCAAATGAAAGTCAAGAGGTGGACACATACGCTGTACCTCAACCGA
>NC_091304.1:18365369-18370369 GCF_038502225.1 Cherax quadricarinatus | reverse complement strand
CCCATTTGTACATTTCGATTTGACTCTTTTATTTCTGATGGAATCAGCACAAGACTCTAAGTGGGTCCTCCTCAGGGGTCACAAGAAAGGCTTGGCAAGTGAAGGTGTGGTCAACAGATTCGGTCACAGACTGTGTACTAACTTTCGACGTCGCCGATAAGCCACACACTGAACACTCCCTCTTGCAACTAGCCCCGCCACCCCACCTTGCAGACCTGGGGAAACACCTCGCGCATTTCTGTTAAACTCTACGGATTTACCTACACGTATTTCACTTTCTCAAAACGCACTTTACGCTTAAGGTATAGTCACTGTGACCCAAAATTGCCAAGTGTGAAGATCCTTTCTACTCTGAGATTATATGCAAAAGTGCGAGACGAATCGTACGTCTGGCGACATCGCTCAAAGGTCTACGATATTGACAAGGAGTGGAGCAGCCGCGCGCATGGCCATTCAAGACGGGATAGTGTTAGAATCTTCGCTCATGTTGCAATTCTCTACACATTCTTATATTTATTTTTAAGGCTCCTTGAGACACTGAGCATAAATGACAGTTTTTTTTTAAATACAGAAGACAGTTTAAAATCACCTTGAATATGTGAAACTATAGATAAAAAAATATGCAACGCCACGAAATTTCCAAGTTGGGTGACTAAGTGAATAAAGAAATAAAAGAAATACGAAAGTTTCTCGCCTGTATATTTATCCAAATATTAGAAATTCGTTTAGCGGTACAATGCGATTTATAACATGCGGTTACCTGGAATAACAAAGAATGCCATGTGAGCTACAGTGAATAACCTGCCGGAACTAGAGCTTTTATATTAAGCAAGACCTTCAAAGCCTAGCCCTATCCACGCTCCCATGGACCAGGAAAATCAACCTTCGGTCACCTTATACTTTGCAGTCATCCACAACTTAAAATTAACTAATATCGCTACTTTTCCATAACACTGGTCGTCTTCAAAATTCAACAAGGAAGATCTTCAACGTGACAGGTACTGTCACTAGTGAACGAAAAGTTAGCATCACGTTTAAACCGAGCTGCTTTGGGGATTAGCGTGAACGGTTACAAAGCATGGCTTGCTTCTGCAGTGTTTTAAAAACTGAGGTTGGAGAGTTGAAGGAGGAGGTCTTGCTTCTCCAGGAGGAGATTAGGAGGCTGAAGGTCCACCTCAATGGGCCTGGGAGAGAGTGTGAGGTGGTTGGAGATGTGGGGAATGAGGCTTCTACCAGTGAGGTGCAGTCTGTCTCTCACTGTGAGGAGGCTGTAGGTGGGGAGGTAGCAACGGCTACCAGCAGTGAGGTGCAGCCCAGCACCTGCTACAAGTGGCGAGTTGTTCACAGTAATGGGAGGCGCATCAGAGTAAGGAAAGTTAAGAGTGAAGATCTGAAGGTAGGAAATCGCTTCTCTGTTCTCCAGGATGAATGTACTTCAGTGGCCAGTGAAGGTAAGGGTACTACTGCCCCTGCTAATGAAGGTAAGCGCATTCTTGTGGTTGGTGACTCTCAGGTAAGATATGTTGACCGTGCTTTTTGTAATAGGAATAAGAAGATGAGAGATAGAGTGTGCTTCCCTGGAGCTGGTGTTGGGGACATTGTCAACAGGCTGGATAATATCATGTCAGGTAATGGAAACAAGCCCATTATCTGTCTCAGTGCTGGTGGAAATGATATTGGGAAGGGTAGGAGAGAAGAGCTGCTAGATAAGTACAGGTCAGCTATAGATTTCATTAAGTCTAAGGGAGGGATCCCAATCATATGTAGCATCTTGCCTAGAAGGGGAGTAGGAAATGAATGGTTGTCTAGGGCAATTGGTGTAAATTGCTGGCTAGACAGATACTGCAAGGAACTTGCAATCCCATTCATTGACAACTGGAACAACTTTTATGGCAAACATGATATGTATGCAAGGGATGGGGTACATCTCTCTGGGGCAGGGGTGGTAGCACTTGCAGACTCGATTGAGAAGGCCATTGGTGAAATGCCTATGATTTTAAACTGATGGAAGATAGAGGTATGGGTGTGTGTGGGAAACAAGCAGGTTGCAACACTAGGGTTGGAAACAGTAAATGTATAAAAGGCATTCAGCATGAAGTTATAAATAAAGACAATAGAACAGGTCAGCAAACAAAGGGGGACAGCAGAGGGCAGCAAGGGACTAGCTCCCTTAAGGTTTACTATACTAATAGCAGGAGTGTTAGAAATAAGATAGATGAGCTAAGATTAATTGCAAGTGCAGGAAACATAGATATTATTGCTATAACAGAGACCTGGCTCAATCTGAAAGATAGAGAGATGCCCTCTGAATGTCACATACAAGGCTATAAATTATTCCACACTGACAGGGTCAACAGGAAAGGTGGTGGAGTAGCGATGTATGTCAGAGACAATTTAAATTGTTGTGTTAGACAAGATATTAAATTAGAAGCGTCAGCCACTGAATCTGTTTGGTTACAGCTTCTCGAGGGCCGAGAAAAACTAATTTTGGGTGTGATTTACAGGGCCCCAAATCTTGATAGGGAGTGCAGTAAACTTCTATGGGACGAAATTCGTAAGGCATCTACATACGAAAATGTTGTGCTAATGGGAGATTTCAACTATAGACAGATTGACTGGAGCAATTTGACAGGAAATTTAGAGTCGGGTGACTTTCTTGATACGATCCAGGATTGTTTTTTAAAACAGTTTGTGACAGAGCCAACTAGGGGAAATAACCTCCTTGACTTGGTTCTTGCCAGTAGGGAAACACTAATTAATAATCTTGAGGTTAATGATGAGCTTGGGGAGAGTGATCACAAATCACTCAGTTTTAACATATCATGGAATTCCCCTGACTTTCGCTTGGCTGATTTCATAGGACTGAAAAATTACTTAGGTGGGCTGAACTGGAATGACCTGACTAGGGGTCAGGTAGGTGGTGATGGTTGCCGATATGATGCTTTCCAGGGCATAGTTCTAGCTGCTCAGTCAAATTATGTTCCAAATAGGGAAATCAGATCAAACAAAAATGATCCTAAATGGATGAACAATAGATTAAAATATCTGATTGGTCAAAAGAGAGGCATATATAGGCAAATCAAAAGAGGAGAGGGGCAATTAAGAAATCGATATATTCAGTTAAAGAGAGATATAAAAAAGGGAATTAGAAAAGCAAATAGAGATTATGAGGTTAAAGTTGCAAGAGAATCGAAGACTAACCCAAAAGGATTCTTTCAGGTATACAGAAGTAAGATCAGGGACAAGATAGGCCCACTCAAAAGTTCCTCGGGTCAGCTCACTGACAGTGATAAGGAAATGTGTAGAATTTTTAACACATACTTCCTCTCAGTTTTTACACAGGAGGATACCAGCGATATTCCAGTAATGATAAATTATGTAGAACAGGACGATAATAAACTGTGCACTATTAGGGTCACAAGTGACATGGTCCTTAGGCAAATAGATAAATTAAAACCTAACAAATCCCCAGGCCCTGATGAACTGTATGCAAGGGTTCTAAAGGAATGTAAAGAGGAGCTTAGCACACCTTTGGCTAATCTTTTCAACATATCACTACAAACTGGCATGGTGCCAGATAAGTGGAAAATGGCAAATGTGATACCTATTTTCAAAACAGGTGACAGGTCCTTAGCTTCGAACTATAGACCAATAAGCCTAACCTCCATAGTGGGAAAATTTATGGAATCAATAATTGCCGAGGCAGTTCGTAGCCACCTTGAAAAGCATAAATTAATCAACGAATCTCAGCATGGTTTTACAAAGGGGCGTTCCTGCCTTACGAATTTATTAACTTTTTTCACTAAGGTATTTGAGGAGGTAGATCATGGTAATGAATATGATATTGTGTATATGGACTTCAGTAAGGCTTTTGACAGGGTCCCACATCAGAGACTATTGAGGAAAATTAAAGCACATGGAATAGGAGGAGAAATTTTTTCCTGGATAGAGGCATGGTTGACAAATAGGCAGCAGAGAGTTTGCATAAATGGGGAGAAATCAGAGTGGGGAAGCGTCACGAGCGGTGTTCCACAGGGGTCAGTGTTGGGCCCCCTGCTGTTCACAATCTACATAAACGACATAGATGAGGGCATAAAGAGCGACATCGGCAAGTTTGCCGATGACACCAAAATAGGCCGTCGAATTCATTCTGACGAGGACATTCGAGCACTCCAGGAAGATTTGAATAGACTGATGCAGTGGTCGGAGAAGTGGCAGATGCAGTTTAATATAGACAAATGCAAAGTTCTAAATGTTGGACAGGACAATAACCATGCCACATATAAACTAAATAATGTAGATCTTAATATTACGGATTGCGAAAAAGATTTAGGAGTTCTGGTTAGCAGTAATCTGAAACCAAGACAACAGTGCATAAGTGTTCGCAATAAAGCTAATAGAATCCTTGGCTTCATATCAAGAAGCATAAATAATAGGAGTCCTCAGGTTGTTCTTCAACTCTATACATCCTTGGTTAGGCCTCATTTAGATTATGCTGCACAGTTTTGGTCACCGTATTACAGAATGGATATAAATTCTCTGGAAAATGTACAAAGGAGGATGACAAAGATGATCCCATGTATCAGAAACCTTCCCTATGAGGATAGACTAAGGGCCCTGAAACTGCACTCTCTAGAAAGACGTAGAATTAGGGGGGATATGATTGAGGTGTATAAATGGAAGACAGGAATAAATAAAGGGGATGTAAATAGTGTGCTGAAAATATCTAGCCTAGACAGGACTCGCAGCAATGGTTTTAAGTTGGAAAAATTCAGATTCAGGAGGGATATAGGAAAGTACTGGTTTGGTAATAGAGTTGTGGATGAGTGGAACAAACTCCCAAGTACCGTTATAGAGGCCAGAACGTTGTGTAGCTTTAAAAATAGGTTGGATAAATACATGAGTAGATGTGGGTGGGTGTGAGTTAGACCTGATAGCTTGTGCTACCAGGTCGGTTGCCGTGTTCCTCCCTTAAGTCAGTGTGACCTGACCTGACTAGG
>NC_091304.1:18337869-18362869 GCF_038502225.1 Cherax quadricarinatus | reverse complement strand
TTTTCAGTGCGTCATCGGGAGCTATGCAAGGTTGCAACTCACTCCTTCAGTTGCAGCTTTGCAACACTGCATAGCTCCTGATGACGCATTGAGAAGTGTGAAAGTACTTGAGATAAAGATTTCCACCCCCTGTGGCTTGTCTTGTGTGTGTTAGAGTGTTCAGCAGAAGTTTGTGGTTACAGGAAAGTGGGTGCAGGAGGGAAGAGGAGCGATTGGTGGAATGATGATGTAAAGAGAGTAGTAAGGGAGAAAAAGTTAGCATATGAGAAGTTTTTACAAAGTAGAAGTGATGCAAGGAGGGAAGAGTATATGGAGAAAAAGAGAGAGGTTAAGAGAGTGGTGAAGCAATGTAAAAAGAGAGCAAATGAGAGAGTGGGTGAGATGTTATCAACAAATTTTGTTGAAAATAAGAAAAAGTTTTGGAGTGAGATTAACAAGTTAAGAAAGCCTAGAGAACAAATGGATTTGTCAGTTAAAAATAGGAGAGGAGAGTTATTAAATGGAGAGTTAGAGGTATTGGGAAGATGGAAGGAATATTTTGAGGAATTGTTAAATGTTGATGAAGATAGGGAAGCTGTGATTTCGTGTATAGGGCAAGGAGGAATAACATCTTGTAGGAGTGAGGAAGAGCCAGTTGTGAGTGTGGGGGAAGTTCGTGAGGCAGTAGGTAAAATGAAAGGGGGTAAGGCAGCCGGGATTGATGGGATAAAGATAGAAATGTTAAAAGCAGGTGGGGATATAGTTTTGGAGTGGTTGGTGCAATTGTTTAATAAATGTATGGAAGAGGGTAAGGTACCTAGGGATTGGCAGAGAGCATGCATAGTTCCTTTGTATAAAGGCAAAGGGGATAAAAGAGAGTGCAAAAATTATAGGGGGATAAGTCTGTTGAGTGTACCTGGTAAAGTGTATGGTAGAGTTATAATTGAAAGAATTAAGAGTAAGACGGAGAATAGGATAGCAGATGAACAAGGAGGCTTTAGGAAAGGTAGGGGGTGTGTGGACCAGGTGTTTACAGTGAAACATATAAGTGAACAGTATTTAGATAAGGCTAAAGAGGTCTTTGTGGCATTTATGGATTTGGAAAAGGCGTATGACAGGGTGGATAGGGGGGCAATGTGGCAGATGTTGCAAGTGTATGGTGTAGGAGGTAGGTTACTGAAAGCAGTGAAGAGTTTTTACGAGGATAGTGAGGCTCAAGTTAGAGTATGTAGGAAAGAGGGAAATTTTTTCCCAGTAAAAGTAGGCCTTAGACAAGGATGTGTGATGTCACCGTGGTTGTTTAATATATTTATAGATGGGGTTGTAAGAGAAGTAAATGCGAGGGTCTTGGCAAGAGGCGTGGAGTTAAAAGATAAAGAATCACACACAAAGTGGGAGTTGTCACAGCTGCTCTTTGCTGATGACACTCTGCTCTTGGGAGATTCTGAAGAGAAGTTGCAGAGATTGGTGGATGAATTTGGTAGGGTGTGCAAAAGAAGAAAATTAAAGGTGAATACAGGAAAGAGTAAGGTTATGAGGATAACAAAAAGATTAGGTGATGAAAGATTGAATATCAGATTGGAGGGAGAGAGTATGGAGGAGGTGAACGTATTCAGATATTTGGGAGTGGACGTGTCAGCGGATGGGTCTATGAAAGATGAGGTGAATCATAGAATTGATGAGGGAAAAAGAGTGAGTGGTGCACTTAGGAGTCTGTGGAGACAAAGAACTTTGTCCTTGGAGGCAAAGAGGGGAATGTATGAGAGTATAGTTTTACCAACGCTCTTATATGGGTGTGAAGCGTGGGTGATGAATGTTGCAGCGAGGAGAAGGCTGGAGGCAGTGGAGATGTCATGTCTGAGGGCAATGTGTGGTGTGAATATAATGCAGAGAATTCGTAGTTTGGAAGTTAGGAGGAGGTGCGGGATTACCAAAACTGTTGTCCAGAGGGCTGAGGAAGGGTTGTTGAGGTGGTTCGGACATGTAGAGAGAATGGAGCGAAACAGAATGACTTCAAGAGTGTATCAGTCTGTAGTGGAAGGAAGGCGGGGTAGGGGTCGGCCTAGGAAGGGTTGGAGGGAGGGGGTAAAGGAGGTTTTGTGTGCGAGGGGCTTGGACTTCCAGCAGGCATGCGTGAGCGTGTTTGATAGGAGTGAATGGAGACAAATGGTTTTTAATACTTGACGTGCTGTTGGAGTGTGAGCAAAGTAACATTTATGAAGGGATTCAGGGAAACCGGCAGGCCGGACTTGAGTCCTGGAGATGGGAAGTACAGTGCCTGCACTCTGAAGGAGGGGTGTTAATGTTGCAGTTTAGAAACTGTAGTGTAAAGCACCCTTCTGGCAAGACAGTGATGGAGTGAATGATGGTGAAAGTTTTTCTTTTTCGGGCCACCCTGCCTTGGTGGGAATCGGCCGGTGTGATAATAAAAATAAAAAAAAAAATATATATATATATATATATATATGTATATATATATGTATATATATATATATATATATATATATATATATATATATATATATGTCGTGCCGAATATGTAAAACTGGTCAATTAGCAAGAATTCATTTAAAATTAAGTCCTTTCTGAAATTTTCTCTTATACGTTTAAAGATATATTTTTTTCATTAATGTTAACGTTAAAACTTTTAATTTTGCACCAAAAGAAGAATCTTAGAAAATTTACCTAACCTTATTATAACAAGAGCAATTTATTTTAGCCTAACCCAACTAAATATATTTTAAATACGTTTACAATAATTTAATACTAAACAAATACAATGAAATATATTTTTTTCGTTAGGTTCAGAATGATTTTGGTGAAATTATTGCATACACAAATTTTCACTTGTCCTATATGGCAAGATGAGCGTTGCTATTTACGCCAAGATCGCAAGTTCTGCCTATTCGGCACGACATATTATATAAAAAATATATATATATATAAAATATATATATATAATTATATATATATATAAAATATATATATATATATATATAAATATATATATATATATATATATATATATATATATATATATATATATATATATATATATATATATATATATATATAGAGAGAGAGAGAGAGAGAGAGAGAGAGAGAGAGAATGTTTTGTTTCCTGTATACTTAGGTACTCGCGTAATTACATTTAACCGATGACTCATATCTCCTGGCTAATTACAATCGACCACTTAATTACTAAACCAGGCTTTATTGATCCGTCATCTCTATGTTTCGAGCGTACCTTTTCATGAACCTGTGTACAGTGTGAACCTCCGCCTACTTATTTGGATCGTCGCACTCTATCATTACTCTGAGGTTGAAAATGTATTTCCTGACGTCCCAAAGGATCGCCTGCGTGTTTACGTTACATAATAATGAAAAGTATAAAGAGAAAACTCAAAGCTCAGAGAGCAGGTAGATGG
The DNA here is from genome assembly GCF_038502225.1 of Cherax quadricarinatus. NCBI lineage: Eukaryota > Metazoa > Arthropoda > Malacostraca > Decapoda > Parastacidae > Cherax > Cherax quadricarinatus. Next base: position 18,359,462 of record NC_091304.1, on the reverse strand, counting down.
GGGCAGCTATCCCGTCACACTGAGAAACCAGTGACCACTTGAGTCTCTGCAACACGCCTCTTTCATAACACTCCTCACAAACTTACACAAAAAGGTTTCCTGTTCACTTTAACGCAGTAACAAAAAATACACCTGGAGGAAACCAGTGAGACAACGATGCCCCAGACATAACGCAAACCACGATAACCTACAAGTGAGAGAAGCCTTGTGAAGGTGCAGGGGGTAACACTACTCCCGGGACTGGAAAAGAAGGTGAAGGAGGAGCTAGATAAAAAGAATGGCGTGCAAAAAAAAAAAAGGATTAAGAATGATTGCACCTAAGTGAAGCCACGGAGATAAGCGAGATAAGGTAAAACAAGAAGACAAAAGATGACGATGGAGATAAGCAAATGTGGAGGGAGGGGAAAGATGACCCCCTCCTTCCTTCCCTCCCCTCGTCATCGTTACTCCACAAACCGTCTTCGTAACTACTGTCTTCCCACCTCTGGAAGAAATTGATTTTCTGTCTCGGGTTCAAGGTGCTCCTCTTCTTCCTTCCTCTCTCCCCTCACATTTCTTACTCTAATTCCATTCTTTTTGACCCTCCCCTCATATTTAATTTTCCTTACAGGCTACCCTTCCCCTTTATTCCCTTTCCTCTCATTTTCCTTCCAAGCTCTTTCCAAGCTTTCTTTCATTCCTATCAGTTTTCTTCCTTTCCTATCCTTTCCTTTTCTAATTTTCTCTTGTCTCTTCACTCATTCCCTTCTACCTTTAATATCAGACTTCATTTTCAATTTCTTATTACCATACTTAACATTTGTTCTTATTTGTCTATAGTAGTCGTCACTTGATTCAATTTTCATCTTCCTCTAAATTTTCCAATTCTCCTTTTCATCATTCATTATTCCTGCACCCGTTCTTTACTTCTCTTTTCTCATTTTTTAAACTTTCTTTTCTTTGGCTCCAATGACTCGCGACTTGCAATCAGTGAACTTCCCGATTTATCTGTTCTTCCCTTCCCTACAATCTTTCTTTTCCTCCCCCTCCCCCCCTCTCTCTCTCATGCGATACATATCTACACCGTGCTTGTCAAGCAGAGCTTGGGATCATAGCTTTTACAACAACGAATGTCTTGCCCAAGAATTTGACCGCAAGTTCAGTCTAGCAACAACTCCGCGAGAATGAATGTGAACATCAGGAAATTAATGACTGTCTTTATTGTTTAATAATACTAAGTAAAACTTTCTTCACACACAAGGAGCCAGCACTCAGGGAAAACTTTTGTGCAAGTCCTGGCACTCCTCCTGTAACCTTCAGCCTCGAATAATGGTGCTATCATCTTTCATTCATGGTTACCCTGGTATGGCAGAGACGGTATAATAGTACGATTTATCACTCAGGGAAACTTTGGTATAACAGAGACGGTATAATGGTACTATCACTCAGGGTAACTCTGGTATAACAGAGACGGTATAATGGTACTATCACTCAGGGTAACTCTGGTATAACAGAGACGGTATAATGGTACTATCTATCACTCAGGGTAACTTTGGTATAACAGAGACGGTATAATGGTACTACTACCTTGCACTCAGGGGTAACTCGGGTATGAAAGAGACGGCGCATGATTAGTCTTCACAAGCTGCACTCTCCTGTTCATTATCGTTTTCCGTCAGGAATGCTGAAGGAAAGTAGCATCCATAACCTTCCCTTCCATCCATTTTAAATTTAATTCCCGCTCTTCCTCCCTCCAACTTCCTTTCAACTTCCCTTCCACTGTCCCAACACACACTAAGTTCTTAAATAAGATACTGGTGAATCCTGTGGCTAACAACAATATAATGAAGTAAAAGAGTGCAGACTGACTCACGTGACGCGAAACAATCTGAGGAGAAGACCTGCATCTCCCATCCCTGTGCCCTTCAGTGAAAAGCTCGAGATCCAAGGAACTGGAGCTGCTCTCTCTCTCTCTCTCTCTCTCTCTCTGATCAAACGTAATTACACAGTCATACACATTCTCCAAACGCTGTATGATCCACACGGGTTAGGTGCTTCCCCATTATAAAATCTTAAATAATAATTCCATATGAAGGGATTCAGGAAAACCGGATAACCGGAGTCGATTCCTGGAGGAGGGAAGTACAGTGCCTGCACTCTGAAGGAGTGGTCGGGATACTGAAATTCGGATGTCAGTGCACTTCTGGCAAGGCAGTGACTGAATGAGTAACGATGAAAGTGTTTCCTCTTTTTCGGGTCACCCTTCCTCGGAGGGAGACGACCGGTGTGTTAAGAAAAATAATATTCCATGGCTGTACAGACCAATATTTCGTAGGAATCACTTAACACACAGAGAAACAGGCCGACATAGCATCAACTAAACAAAATATTTTTAACAAGAGACGACATTTGTGTGGATTATTACCTCATAAAGTTTAAAATCTGACAAAAACATGAAAGAAAACATTCTAGCGAGCGTTCTAAAGTTTAGTGTTGACAAATATGTAAAAAAAAAAAAAATGCTGCCGTACGATGCCCGTGGGCATAAAAATAAATATCTCACAACAACCAATAAAATTTAAATCGGTTTCTTGAGAGCGACGCCACATCTCTCCCTTTTTCCCTCCCTACCGCTGAGGGACCTTCAAAAGCACATTACAAAACTGGTCCAGGGAAGTCAAGAGGATAAATTTAGTGTGTGTGTGTGTGTGTGTGTGTGTGTGTGTGTGTGTGTGTGTGTGTGTGTGTGTGTGTGTGTGTGTGTGTGTGTGTGTGTGTGTGTGTGTGTGTGCGCGCGCGCGCGCACGCGTTGAGTTGCGTTCATGTAAGCACTCCATCTTTACACGTGGTAAACTTCTGTCATTTATGTTCAATGAATTACATATATAATGCTCTAAAGGCACAATGTTCAGTTATATTTAATAAATTTACAATAAAAGTCATACTGCATCATAGCCTTGGACTTCACAAGTCTGTTTGGTTAAAAGTTAAAGTGCTCAGTGACATCACTCTTACGGCAAGATATAAAAATGTAAACAGGGCGTCACGTGGGCTTGAACTCTGATCAACCAGGAAGCGTTCCCACACTGTAACCTTGAATCATGATGGTAAGTAACCTGGGTCAACTCAGTGGTTCCCACACTGTATCGCTATATCATGACGGCACATACCCTGGTGTTCCCAGTTCCCACACTGTATCTTTACATCATGACGGCACATACCCTGGTGTTCCCAGTTCCCACACTGTATCTTTACATCATGACGGCACATACCCTGGTGTTTCCAGTTCCCACACTGTATCGTTATAACATGACGGCACATACCCTGGTGTTTCCAGTTCCCACACTGTATCGTTATAACATGACGGCACATACCCTGGTGTTTCCAGTTCCCACACTGTATCGTTATAACATGGCGGCACATACCCTGGTGTTCCCAGTTCCCACACTGTACCGCTGCACCATAAGGGCGCGTAAATGCTAAAACGGAAGTTTTATACTCAATTCAGCGGTCGTGACAAGTAATTCTGGCATCACAAATAAAATTTAACTCAATATCTTGTTGCTGTCGTCAGTTTCCTGAGTAATGATTAATTTCTATGCCCTTTGCCTGTACTATTCCATGGCACTAATGAGTAGGTTTTGTGATCGCGAAAATGTTATACCAACCATTTTCTCATGTCTTTTGACTGTTTTGATATTCATCTGTCACAATACTTGTGATTTTTTTTTATCACACAATTATAAATATCCACATATATTGCTAAACCCAAGTTGTGAATGCTCGATCCTGGGTCCCTGGTATTCAACTACAACTTCCGTTGTAATTGTGTTCACCGGGAGAACGATACTAATCACACCTAATAAAATTATTCACATTTTTAACTTTTTTAAGTATGTCAGTATAGCGGCGACTTGAGAACACGACAGGACGCCTGGCGATGCCACTCACTGGTGGTGCCTCAATAAGTGACGAGGTTTACAGCTGTACTACAAGAAAAGGAAAGCCACCCATCTGTCAGACGCCTCAAAACTTTTATCCTAGACAAATACAAAGATATTTTTGTCTGGTCCGCTGGATTATAACTGAACAAACAAGAAAAGTGGCTTCTAATAAAGAAATAGATGTAAAACTGTTCACGGATAATTCTTTCTAACATACCATTTAAAAAGTCACTATTTAGAACAGAGATACGAGAAAGGGAAACCTTGATAGAAATAAATACTCTCCAGAAGAAAACTGAAAATTCAGTTTGTACTTACGAAGTTTTCATTATACGCTCCTGTGGAACACCTTACCTGAAAAACAAAATAATATATGTAGACCTTAGAACAATATAATAAACGAAATTTGTTCTAAATATCTGCACATTATGTAAAAGTCAGTTTTTCTAAACATTAATCTAATACGCTATGGCAGTTCATCACTAATGCCATATATGTGGCCGATATATCATTAATGAACTAAAAATTTATCCCTCTTCCACTGTGGTCGAATTACTTTTTTAGTATTCTGGATTTTACTGTAATTTTGCTTTTCCATTATGTATTAAAATCAGAGAATTATATATACTGTATTTGCACTTTCTGAAAATAAACGCGAGCACCACCTGAACACACACGTGAATAGACCTGAAATAAGAACAAAAGACCTAAATTTACAAATAATTTGTATCCGTGAAAAAAAAAAAAACATTGTAGCTAGTCTTCAGCTGTATGTTGCTGGAACCTTTGGAAGTCGTTTAGAAAAATGATGTTGCCAAAAAAATCATAAAAACTGCCTGGAAGCAATATAACAATTTGTGTAGCTGAACTCTAGGGAGGAGGGGAAGGAGACAGCAAAGTTAGAAAGGGAACCAGGGGAAAAGGAAGGGAAGAGAGAGGAGAATGCAACGGAGGATGAGAAGAGAAAAGGAAGGAGAGAAGGGGTAAAATTGAGAGTAGAGGACAGGAGGAGAGAAAATGGAGAGGGTAAAGGGAGAGAAAAGAGGATGAGAATGACCGAAAAGAAACTGAAAAAGGCTTGGGAGAGGATGGGTAAAAGTGAATTAGTAGGTACTAGATGTCCGCTCCAGGAGAGGACTTAAGACATTCCTCCAATTTCCCTTGCTCTTTCAATCTATGATGTTCACATATGCTTTACGCACATTTACGAATTTAGTTTCGCGTTCACATCCCCATTCCGTTCCACGTCTCTGTTTTCTGAGTGCACTTGTGCCGCTTAATACAGGTAGTCAACAAGTGGTAGGGAGCCTGTTAAGTCTCATGATGAGTGAAAGGAGGATCAAGCCTTTAGTAACCCTTGCTCTGAATGACACCATGGGTTTACAGTTTCATATAAATAAAATAGTCCTGATCCACCTAATTATCCATATTTCCCAGCCACCTCCCTACCCTGCCAAACCTCTGCGCTCCACCTGCCCGGCCCCGTGTTATGACCTGCAGGTACGGCGTGGTGTGAACCTGTAGTCGTGGTCGTCACCCGAAGGGCGAGGCCAGGTGGCCAGTGATCAATAAAGCATCAGGGCGGCACAATCAACACCACTCCTGGCACCCTTGCTACCTCTTCCAGTGTCACGACTCCTGGATGGAGGTAAATGGTACATAATACGGACATGATGGACAGACAAATGCAGTATAACGTGACATTTTAGTGTCAACGTTTCGCCCCTCCACCCAGTGGGCTTTATCAAGCCACAAAAAGATCTATTTGGAGAGAGGGGACGTGCGTATTTATAGTGAACGTAGTGACGTGAAGTCAGATGAAGTGTGATGAAGCTGAGTTCCGGACAGAGTAATGAGAAATATATGACTGAGAAGAGGCTGGATTTGAAAAGAATCTTTCTAGCATGGGTCAGTAGGCCTGCTGCAGTGCTCCTCCATATTATGTGCTGCTAAAAAGAATAAAGAAGCACAATACCGTGACTGGAGCAATGCACAAATAACCCGCACACATGAGACAAAGTAATGACGACGCTTTAGTCCATTATGTGTGGGTTATTTATGTATGTGTTACTATGTGGGATAACGACGAAGTTTCCTGACTCGTCCTGATTCGTCACGTCAATACGCTCTCTCTCTCCCACTGTATGGGCGAAACGCTCTCAATTAAGGATCGCGTTATACTTCATTTGTCTCTTTTTTTCCGTCACGCTTCCTCCAGTGTCACGCATTCACACAACACCTGCTGTTGCACATGTTGAACACCTGCCAATATTTATTTATTCAATCACCTACTTATACCATTACATAAACTCTTAATTATGTACATATCCAAACACCTGCTAACACCAGCCTACATTCAACAGCTTACTGCTATACAGTGCTAAATGTCTCACGTAGTTAACATTGAGGTGCGCCCGACGAACAGTGACCACTAGGCGCTATCAGACCCGTTCCTCTCTCCCGTTCCCCAACCATTTGCCCCACATGTCCCACAATATCAAGCTTAGCACGAGGAGGAAATGGGAAGCGAGAGGAGGAAGGAGGAAAGGAAGAGGAAGGAGGAAAGGAAGAGGGAGGAGGCGAGAAGAGGGAGGAGGCGAGAAGAGGAAGGAGGAAAGGAAGAGAGAGGAGAGGAGACAAGAGGAAAGGAAGAGGGAGGCGAGAAGAGGAAGGAGGAATGGAAGGGGGGGCGAGAAGAGGGAGGAGGAAAGGAAGAGAGGGACGGCGAGAAGAGGAAGGAGGAAAGGAAGAGGAGGGGCGAGAAGAGGAAGGAGGAAAGGAAGAGAGTGAGGCGAGAAGAGGAAGGAGGAATGGAATGGGGGGGCGAGAAGAGGGAGGAGGAAAGGAAGAGAGGGGAGGCGAGAAGAGGAAAGAGGAAAGGAAGAGGAGGGGGCGAGAAGAGGAAGGAGGAAAGGAAGAGAGGGGAGGCGAGAAGAGGAAGAGAGGAGAGGAAGAAAAAAAGGAAGAGGTTAAACAAAGGGTACTTCAAGATGAATTATGAGCCTCCATATATAAGTAATTTATAACAATTCGGGTACTGTATGTATATACTGCGCGCGCGCGCGCACACACGCACACACGCGCACACACACGCACACACGCACACACGCACACACACACACACACACACACACACACACACACACACACACACACACACACACACACACACACACACACACCTCAGAGGAATGTCCTACGAAGAAAGGTTGAGGGAAATCGGACTGACGACACTGGAGGACAGGAGGGTTAGGAGAGACATGATAACGACATGCAAAATACTGCGTGGAATAGATAAGGTGGACAGAGACAGGATGTTCCAGAGAGGGGACACAGAAACAAGGAGTCACAATTGGAAGCTGAAGACTCAGACGAGTCACAGGGATGTTAGGAAGTATTTCTTCAGTCATAGAGTCGTCAGGAAGTGGAATAGCCCAGCAAGTGATGTAGTGGAGGCAGGAACCATACATAGCTTTAAGAAAGGTATGACAAAGCTCAGGAAGCAGAGAGAGAGACAGGACCTAGTAGTGATCAGTGAAGAGGCGGGGACAGGAGCTGAGTATCGACCCCTGCAACTACAGTTAGGCGAGTACACACACACACACGCACACACACACACACCGATAGAACAGGCCTAGTGTCTAATCGACATGTGCCTAGGACAAAATGGTAACACACACACACACACACACACACACACACACACACACACACACACGCACTCGTGGAGGAGTCCCGCGGTTTGAGCTCGTGTTTTGGTGGTAATTTCTGACTGTGCCATAAGGAATAGAGTGTGGGATATAGGCGTGTGCACGCATAAGAGTGCATATAATCACTTAAGCCCCGAAAAAAGGAAATATAAGTGATCACAGAAAAGAAAAAGAAGGAAATAGTGACTAAGTGTTTAGTGGGGGCCGTTGAAGGAAGATGAACGGCTGTGTCAGGCCTAAATAGTGTTGCCATAATAACGCAGTGGGGTATTTGAAGAATAAGTGCGACTCAAGACCAGGGAGATAAGAGATATGTATAGATGTGTCAGTAAATACAGTGAGTGAAAAAATTATATGAGCTAGAGACTATAGTGCATAGAGGAAGTTAGTGGAAAAATTACCGAGAAGCATCAAGCATCTTCAACTTCTGGGACAGGACGGACCCGCAACGTTACTCCACTGCCAGCCACAAGTAATATTCACCTAGTTTGAGTTGCATGAGGTCAATAGTACCTGTCTCAAGCTGGAATTGGGGGTCGCTCTCCTCGAGCTATCAGATTAGAATAAGCAGCATTTACTGGCATTTAATAGAATTTAGAGGTACCGGCATACAGGCGAAGCCTAGTGTATTTATTTTTTAACGTAATTTTAAATGCATAAGACAGTACAGTGGGAACCAAGAGATCGGGTACATATGCAATACATATGTAGTACATACGTGGGAAATAAGGACTGTTTACATAAACATATGCACACACACTAGGTGAGAACAGGATCTGCTGTAAGGCACACACACACACACACACACACACATATACAGGATTTCACACCTTCCTGTGAAGTGACTCTCTAACCCTTCCTTTTCCCCCCCCCGTCTATCTCCCTCTCCTCCTCTCTTTCTCTCTCTCTCTCTCTCATCCTCTCTCTCTTCCTCTCTCTATTCCTCTCTTACTCTCTCTCTCCCTTCCTCTTCTTTTCTCTCTCTCTCTCTCTCTCTCTCTCTCTCTTCCCTTGTCACTCCCCCCTCTCTCTCTGTTACCTTTTCCCTCTCTCTCACTTTCTCCCCCTTTTCCCTTCTTTTCCCCTCTCTCCTTCTACCCTCCCCTTCTCTCTCTTTCTCCCTCTCTCTCCATTTTTTTTCTCTTTCTTTCTCTCTTTCACTAAAAAAAAAAATGGTTGGGACTCTCAGGAATCAGGGATCAGATGACAATGGTACTGGTAGGGAGGAATGGATGGAGGAGCAGCAGAAAAGGATAGAGCAAGAATGGGAGAGAAAATTAGGAGATCTTTCTGAAAAAATGGAGAAAGAGCTCTCTGTGAAATGAGAAAAGAGGTTGGAGAAGGAGACGAAGAATTGGGAGGCACAAGTCGAACCTGCAGTAGCCAGGGTAAAGGTCCTAGAATTTGAGGTAAACAGGCTGAAGCAAGTCTCAGGGGTAGTGACCAGAGAAGACACACCATACAAAGCTGAGAGGCTGAACAGGAAGGAGATATGAATCATGCTAAGGTCATATCAGCCTGCAAAGAAGGGCCAGGGAGTGAAAGGGAAGAGCAGATGGCTGCAGATGGAGAGGGAGATAGGTCGAATGCTGAGGCACAACCATGCTACCAAGAGCCACTGGAAAAAATCAAGGGAGAAAATGACCACATACAGACAGGAACCAGAGTCACAGAGGGAGAGGCAATGGGAGGAGGAAAGGGCAAAATCAGTGTTTATCCATGGGCTTCGGGAGAGAGAGGAAAGGACACACACTGAAAGACGGCAGGAAGAAAGGAGATTGAGAAAATCATCACGGAAATAGTGGGAGAAGACATGGACGAGATTGTAAATTTTCAGAGAATAGGGGGGTACTTGAAGGGGAGAAACTGACCTATCAAGCTGATTCTCAGGACAGAAACAGTGCAGAGCAGGATCCTCCAAGAGAAACCACGGTTGAAAAGCTCGGAAGAGTACAAGAAGGTGTTCCTAGACAGAGACAGAACACAGAGAGACAGCAGCTGAGGGAGAGGACAAAAAAGCGAAAGGAGCTTGGAAAGGAGACAAGGATGGAACCAGTAGAGGTCAGTCAGAGCAGAACAGAGCAGCAAGGGCAAGCACACACACAACTATCCTCAGAACCCCACAACCTATCACACCATCCCAACACACAATACAATCCATACCCACAGCTTCTACCCAACCCCCAACCATAGAATCCCACAGTATGCTACCAGGTCTCCCACCCCCACAGGCCCCCCAAACCACAGTGTTGGAAAGGAAACTGAAGGTATGGTACACAAACGCTGACGGAATAACAAACAAGTGGGAGGAGTGGCACGAAAGAGTCAAAGAGGCATCACCAGACATCATAGCGATCACAGAAACCAAGCTTACAGGTATGATAACAGATGCCATCTTTCCAACGGGATACCAGATCCTGAGGAAAGACAGAAGGAACAGGGGAGGTGGAGGAGTGGCATTGCTGATCAAACACCGATGGAATTTTGATGAGCTGGAGAGAGGAGACAGCGGAGAAGAAAGTGATTGCATAGCGGGAATGCTTCACTCTGGAGGTCCCAAGGTGATAATTGCAGTGATGTATAACCTACCACAGAACAGCAGGAGGCCAAGGCAAGAGTATGATGAAAGCAATAGAGTAATGGTTGACACACTGGCTGCAGTGGCCAGAAGAGCTCATGCATGCAGGGCAAAGCTCCTGATCATGGGGGACTTTAACCACAAGGAGATCGAATGGAAGAACTTGGAGCCACATGGGGGCCAAGATACATGGAGGGCTAAGATGATGGAGGTGGTACTGGAAAACTTCATGTACCAACACGTAAGGGACACTACAAGAGAGAGAGGAGAGGATGAAGCAGCAAGACTGGACTTAGTATTCACCTTGAGTAGTGCAGATATTGAGGACATCACATATGAAAGACCCCTTGGGGCCAGCGACCATGTGGTTTTGAGCTTCTAATACACAGTAGAGCTACAAGTGGAGGGGGAAGCAGGAAGGCCAGGACGAATGAAACCAAACTACAGGAAAGGGGACTACACAGGAATGAGCAACTTCCCGAATGAGGTTCAGTGGGACAGAGAACTGGCAGGGAAGCCAGTTAATGAAATGATGGAATATGTAGCAACAATGTGCAAGGAGGCTGAGGAGAGGTTTGTACCCAAGGGTAACAGGAATAATGAAAAAGCCAGGATGAGCCAAACATGCAAGGAGACAAAAACCAAGTGTGCTAGGGAATGGAAGAAATATAGAAGGGTGCTAGGGAATGGAAGAAATATAGAAGGCAAAGGACCCAGGAGAATAAGGAGAGCAGTCGTAGAGCCAGAAATGAATATGCACAGATAAGAAGGGAGGCCCAACGTCAATATGAAAACGACATAGCAGCAAAAGCCAAATCTGACCCGAAGCTGTTATACAGCCACATCAGGAAGAAAACAACAGTCAAGGACCAGGTAATCAGGTTAAGGAAGGAAGGAGGAGAGACAACAAGAAATGACAGTGAAGTATGTGAGGAACTCAACAAGAGATTCAAAGAAGTGTTCACAGAGGAGACAGAAGGGGCTCCAGAAAGACGGAGAGGTGGGGTACACCAAGTGCTGGACACAGTACACACAACCGAGGAAGAAGTGAAAAGGCTTCTGAGTGAGCTAGATACCTCAAAGGCAATGGGGCCAGATAACATCTCTCCATGGGTCCTGAGAGAGGGAGCAGAGGCGCTATGTGTACCCCTAACAACAATATTCAATACATCTATCGAAACAGGGAGATTGCCTGAGGCATGGAAGACAGCAAATGTGGTCTCAATCTTTAAAAAAGGAGACAGACATGAGGCACTAAACTACAGACCAGTGTCACTGACATGTATAGCATGCAAAAATCATGGAAAAGATTGTCAGGAGAAGAGTGGTGGAACATCTATAAAGAAATCTCATCACCAGCAGCCAACATGGTTTCAGAGACGGGAAATCCTGTGTCACAAACCTACTGGAGTTCTATGACATGGTGACAGCAGTAAGACAAGAGAGAGAGGGGTGGGTGGATTGCATTTTCTTGGACTGCAAGAAGGCGTTTGACACAGTACCACACAAGAGATTAGTGCAAAAACTGGAGGACGAAGCAGGGATAACAGGGAAGGCACTGCAATGGATCAGGGAATACTTGTCAGGAAGACAGCAGCGAGTAATGGTACGTGGCGAGGTGTCAGAGTGGGCACCTGTGACCAGCGGGGTCCCACAGGGGTCAGTCCTAGGACCAATGCTGTTTCTGGAATTTGTGAACGACATGACGGAAGGAATAAACTCCGAGGTGTCCCTGTTTGCAGATGACGTAAAGTTGATGAGAAGAATTCATTCGATCGAAGGCCAGGCAGAAATACAAAGGGATCTGGACAGGCTGCAGACCTGGTCCAGCAACTGGCTCCTGGAGTTCAATCCCACCAAGTGCAAAGTCATGAGGATTGGGGAAGGGCAAAGAAGACCACAGACGGAGTACAGTCTAGGGGGCCAGAGACCACAAACATCACTCAAGGAAAAAGATCTTGGGGTGAGTATAACACCAGGCACATCTCCTGAAGCGCACATCAACCAAATAACTGCTGCAGCATATGGGTGCCTAGCAAACCTCAGAACAGCATTCCGACATCTTAATAAGGAATCGTTCAGGACCCTGTACACCGTGTACGTTAGGCCCATATTGGAGTATGCGGCACCAGTCTGGAACCCGCACCTAGCCAAGCACGTAAAGAAACTAGAGAAAGTGCAAAGGCTTGCAACAAGACTAGTCCCAGAGTTAAGAGGTATGTCCTATAATGAGAGGTTAAGGGAAATCAACCTGACGACACTTGAGGACAGGAGAGATAGGGGGGACATGATAACGACATACAAAATACTGAGAGGAATTGACAAGGTGGACAAAGACAGGATGTTCCAGAGACTGGACACAGCAACACGGGGACACAGTTGGAAGCTGAAGACACAGATGAATCAAAGGGATGTTAGGAAGTATTTCTTCAGCCACAGATTAGTCAGGAAGTGGAATAGTTTGGGAAGCGATGTAGTGGAGGCAGGATCCATACATAGCTTTAAGCAGAGGTACGATAAAGCTCATGGTTCAGGGAGAGTGACCTAGTAGCGACCAGTGAAGAGGCGGGGCCAGGAGCTTGGACTCGACCCCTGCAACCTCAACTAGGTGAGTACAACTAGGCGAGTACACACACACACACACACACACACACACACACTCACACACACACTCTCACACACACACACACACACACACACACACACACACACACACACACACAATACAATAAACAGCTAAAAATTAATAAATATAAGAATGGATAGGGGCTCAAACCTTGGTCCTGGCACGTAGCAGGTGAGTATAGTACCACTGAGCTACGAGGGTTTTCACTAGGAAGATTTCACAGACAACACTTCCTGTTGTACAATGCCGGACCCGCTACGTGCCAGGACCAAGGTTCAAGTCCCCCGTCCATTATTGTGTTTATTGATAGCCATTCATTATAACTTGAGCTTATGAACTATATGGCTGTGAAGGGTATGATGTACCATGAGAGCTGCGGATGTGGGAAAAAACAGTTAGGTCACAGCTGACGGCCGCTGTCGCAGACAATGCACAGAAATACTGTCAGTGAAATATTCAAAATGTAAACTTCATAGCTCAGTGCTGCACCTACAAAGTGTCAGGACCATACGAAGAGTCCCTGGTCCATATATACATACATACATAAGTATATATATATATATATATATATATATATAATATATATATATATATATATATATATATATATATATATATATATATATATATTTATTTATTTATTTATATATATATATATATATTCGCAAAAAAATAAAAAACAAACGATGCAAGATGCAAAACAACTACGGCGGGAGGTGAAAGTAGCTCTAGGCCTTTCGTGTTGGAATCAAAGCATCATCAGGAGCTTGCAATGCTTCAGGAAAGAGGATAAAATCCGAGCAAACACGTTCAGAGTGAGCGTTTTTGATATATATATATATATATATATATATATATATATATATATATATATATATATATATATATATATATATATCGACACAGACCTCAAGGACAAACTGAATGACCTGAAGAGAATGGAAGAGACAATAAGAGAGGGATCTTGATGCCCATGATTCCCTGTATCTCCTCACAAGGAGTGTTACTCTGCCAAGACTCACTCACTTCCTGAGGTGCACACCCTCATTCTGACAACCCAACACTCAACGAATGTCTCTCACTACTGAGATCAATCATTAAGATGGCGCTGAATCTGTGTTGCTCTTCGCCTAGCAGCCCCCATACTCACTGAACATAGGTGTTTTTGCGGCAGGGCGACAGCTGAACAATTCGGACTTCACGGTCTCGTGTGTCACATATCAGAAGGAAAGAATGCTAGACATGAGGAGGTCAATGACATCATGAAGTGAAGCCTCGCCACAGCCCGTTGCCCAGCTCAATGGGAACTCCAAGTACAGAGGTCTGACGGAAGTCAAAAGCAACCTGATGGAGCCAATATGCTACCCTGGAAGGATGGTAAGCAGATTGCTTGGGACTACACCTGTGCCACTACATTGGTGGACACCTACTTGCCATACTCTGAAGCTGAAGGGGATGGAACCGCCAACTACAGGGAGACCCAGAAGACCCGCAAATATGAAGGCCTGCCCCCTTGCTATAACTTCATCCCAGTGGGGTCGGAGACCCTTGGAGCATGGGGCAAGTTTACTCTAAAGTTCCTCAAAGAGCTGGGTGAAAACTCATCACAGAAACCAAGGATCACAGAGCAGCCAGCTTCCTCTTTCAGAGACTTAGTGTTGCGATCCAGAAGGAAAATGCCTGCAGCATTCTGGGCACGCGGCCCACCGCTGGGGAGCTGGACGAAGTATTTGAAATGTAGTTCTGAGATGTTATCTATGTTGTTCTACTCTATATTGTATTTTTGTCAATGTATTTTGTCTTTAAATAAAATTTACACTGAATATGAAATATAGGGGGTGGTAGGAGAAGACAATATTCAAACAGCTCCGGGGAGAACCTTGAGTTTTCCCTAAAGTAAATTTATTCTTTTCTCTTACGATGAGGGTCCCCAGCACAGTTCGGTTAGGTTGCAAAGTTAGTTTTGCTGCAAAATGAAAAAAATTGCGAACATTTTATTTCACAGAGAAAGCAATGTTCGTATTTTTTTTATTCTGCAGCAAAACTAACTATGCAACCTAACCAAGTCAAAGCTATTTAAAATCAATTTGAATTAACGTCATATTATTTAATATCAAAGAAATATATTGATATGGTAACGTTTAGAAATAACACTAACAGTATTAGTATTAATATCAGTAGTATTATCATCAATGCTAATCATCATCACTGTTATTACGAATACAAATTTAGGTATTGGAAAACTGGATACCAAAGGGTTTACGCCGGCATAATTATTTAACCAGGTTTTACGTAGGTCCGCTGGAGATGAAAAGGAGGGAATACGAGCTAAGGAACAGTTGGCACTCCAGTGACAACACCGGGACAGGTTGCCTGCAGTCCCTTCTGCAGGTCACTGCCCCCGCGGCCCGGTCACAGTCCAAGCATCCTGGCTACATACACCCTAGCCCGGCTGATCAGAAAACTGAATTTAGGTCAGGTAAGATGACAGCTGGTGCCCCAATGATAACAGTAGAACACGAGGTAGGTTACAGTTGGTTCTACAGTATTAACAGTAGAACACGAGGTAGGTTACAGCTGGCGCTACAGTGTTTATAGTAGAACACGAGTTAAGGCTACAGCTGGTGTTACAGCGTTAACAGCAGAACACGAGGTAAGGTTAAAGGTGGTGCTACAGTGTTTACAGTAGAACACGAGGTAGGTTACAGCTGGCGCTACAGTGTTAACAATAGACACGAGGTAAGATTACAGCTGGTGCTAGAGAGATATCAAAAGGAGGAGAGGCCCATTTAGAACTAAGTAGGTGCTGCATACAGAGTATGCAGCACCAGCTTCGAGCCCACGCCTGCTCAATCACTAGCGAAATTGCAGAGGTTTACAACGAAACTTATTCCGAAACTGAGAGGGTTGACATACAAGATGCCTAAAAAAAAAGAAACTGATCGCTACGAAGGGCCATGGGAGCCATAACACCATAAAATATTCTCTAAGAATCTGATAAACTACTGAAAGGGCAGGAATCATAGAAAGGAATACACAGATAAAAGTTAAATACACAAACAAGCCACAGGGACGATAAGAAACAATTCTTCAACCTCTATATATTCATGAAATGGACTGGCCTATATGAAAAACGTGTGAAAGAAAAATAAATGCATAGTTTCAGGAGTAGGTATGACAAAGGCTAGGAGGAAGCCAAATCAGTATTAATAATAGATATAGTTCAGGAGGAGGGGCCCGCAGCAATGTCTGTACCCTCCACAAACGTAATCCGTGAGCGCACACACCAGGCATAAATAACCCCGTGTAACTTTCTCACCCTCACTGATTGAACAAGGCAGAAAACACTAGGTAAGTATACCGAAGCCTGGGATGATGACCTATGGAGGGGTAGAAAGTTTCTTACGGAATGAGGGTAACAGAGCGGCAGGTAGAGTCTAACGATATAATGGGAGGAGAGGAGAGGTCTGCAGTGCCGCCTGGACCCTGTAATGACAAGACACAGAGCAAAATATGACACCACGCAATTGCCCAGACCGGGAAAGAAAATATTTCAACACCTTCTGCGAATCGATTCAGTATCTGACCTACTGGCTTTCTCCACTACTGTGCTATGTAAGTGGAGATTTATGAGTAAGGATTTGGGGACACAAACATGCGAGCGTATACGCGCACAGATCATACGCATAAAAACATAAAACAAAAACCTGTTAATGATGATGAAGCAAAAGTTTATTATTTGTGGTTTTGTGAGCTAATTTTGTAAGCTGGGATGCACTGATATTTATTACCAATAAATTACAAAAATCAACACTTAGAAAATTTATAAGAGATAAAAAATTTGTGTTCGCGCGCGTATATATATATATATATATATATATATATATATATATATATATATATATATATATATATATATGTGTGTGTGTGTGTGTGTGTGTGCAATAAGATCACAGTAAACAGGTGATTTCGGAATATGCAAAACCACCACTGTGAGAGAATAAAGAAATTCCAAGCGCTTTCGTCACTACTCACATTATCAAGGAACAATACAAATAATGCACCAAGGAAGGCATATAAAGGGTCTAGACCACACCTCACTATCACATCCTACAACAAAGCAACACCTGACGCGCGACTCATAAGAAAGAGAACACTGCAGCAGGCCCGCTGGCCCAACTAGACAGGTCTTCACACAACCCACGAACAAACTATTCTACCCAAGAATTAAGAATTTTAAAATTTATTATTTGTCCAATGTATTATTAAATTCTTCCCAAATTCTATTATAAATGGATCTAATTTATACAAACCAAAGGAAATATTCATATTATTGTCAAAACTGCTTTTTATGAAACAAGATTCAATTATATTCCTGTCAACCATGGACTTGCTTGATACAACTTTCTTAACATTTTGAAAATCAACTGGATGGTTAAAATCTCTCACATGAATAAACAGAGCAGTGGAATCTTGTCCAGTTCTAGTGCTATATTTATGTTGTTTTAATCTTAGTTCGAGACTTTTACCAGTTTGACCGTAATACACTTTATCGCAAATTTTACAAGGAATCTTATAGACACATCCGTCAGCATTTTGGAGGGAATTCTTTATCAATTTTTTTTTTACTGTGTCAAGATTTTTAAATACAACTTTGATATTAAAAGTTTTAAGAAGAGAAGGCATATCAACCAAGTTTTCAAGGTAAGGGAGAACCAACATGTTTTTAGTTGAATAAGGCTGGTTGTTCCTTTTTGGATTGTAAAAAGTATTTCTAGCAATTTTAAAAGATTTATCAATTACGTTTCTTGGGTATTTCAAATCATTAGCTATTTCATAAATTTTGGATATTTCCTCATCTATGAACTCTGGACTACAAATACGTAAAGCTCTCAAAAACACTGATGAGAAAACAGACAGTTTAACTCTATCTTGGTGTGAAGAATAATAGTGTACATAGGAACAGTTATTTGTAGGTTTTCTGTAAATTTTAAATTTGATTTCATTATTACCCTTAATAATTAAAACATCTAGAAAAGGGAATGAGCTATTTTCTTCAAACTCAACAGTAAAGTTAATAGAATGGGCTAACCTATTTAATTTGCCAAGGAAATGGTGTATATCTACATTCTTGGGCATAAGATAAAAAATATCATCAACATATCTGAACCATTTAGCTGTGTTAGGGAGGATTGTGTTAAGCAGCCTTGTTTCAAAAAAAAAAAAATTCCATGTATAGGTTACTAAGAACAGATGAAAAAGGATTTCCCATTGCCATACCAAACTCTGATTGTTAAACTTATCATTAAATGCAAATTTTGCATCAACAATGCTAACCTTAATAAGTTTAATGATAGCAGTAGCTGGCAATGGTACATCATAATTAACGAGTTCTTCAGATAAGAAACTTAATAAATCATCAACAGCGCTGTACAGCCCTTGTGGCTTAGCGCTTCTTTTTTATTATAATAATAAATCATCAACAGGAACTTTCGTAAACAAGGAAGTAACATCAAAACTAACCATGTTAAAATCATTTAAGTCAGTCAAGGAGCTTAATTTATCAACTAAATCTATGTTGTTTTTAACATTAAAGTTAGAAATTTTGCCAACAATAGGGCTCAAAATGTCGACAAGCCATTTGGATAATTTATATGAAACTGATCCTATGGAGCTAATAATTGGTCTGACTGGATTCCCTGGTTTGTGTGTTTTTATTAGTCCATACATGTAAGGTAAAGATGGATTAGTGGAAGTAAATTGTTTGATTAATTCATCTTTGCCTTTCAGTAATAGTTTTATTGTTTTATTGAAATTGCTGTTAACGGTTTCTAGGGGATTTTTCCTAAGTTTAGAATAGGTTTCAGTATCATCTAAGAGATTATTCATTTTTTCTTGGTAATCATTTTCTTTCATAATTACTATTGCATTTATTTTATCTGCTTTAGTAAGGCGCAAATTTTTATTATTATTAAGTGTATCATAAGACTTAAAGAATCTTTGAGGGCAATTGGGAATGTTTGGTTTTAACATAGAGCTATATACCAATCCTTTACTAATATTAATTTCATCAGAGGATAAATCAGAAAATTTTTCAAAAGTTACAAAAGGCTTTTGCAATTTCAACATTATTAAGTTTTTTTGAAGTTGCAAAACTTAGGCCAAAACCTAGAGCAGCAGTTGTATTTTTATCTAATATTTCATCTGATAAGTTAATTACAAAACTGTTATTAGCATGTTTTGTCCAATCACCATTTTCAATTAAAATGTCTAATTTTCTTTGTAGTTTGTTTTTGAGTTCATTACAAATTATTCTGAGTTTATTATAGCAATGATCCAATATACTGTGTTTCCATTCTGATGGAATGGCCTGATTAAAGAGTATTTTTTGTTTCTCAATATTTTGAATGCTTCCTTCTCCTGTATTTTAGTTATTTCAATATGTTTCTGAAGAATAATTCTCATAAAATCATCAAAAGGACGATCTCTCATGTCAAGCAGTCTATTGGGTAAAAGAGACTTGGGCAGAACTTGTTCATTTAAATTTTTTTTTTTAAATTTAAGTCGATCATGGCTATTACGCCATGATCGCATTTGTCAAACGCTTTTGCAAAGTCTGTGTATATTACATCTGCATTCTGATTTTCTTCCAGTGCATCCAAGACCATGTCATAGTGATCCAGTAGTTGTGAGAGGCAGGAGCGACCTGCCCTGAACGCACCTTGTCCTGGATTCTGAAGTTTTTTGGGAATCCAGGTGTTTTGCAATCCTGCTTCTTAGCACTCTTTGAAGATTTTTATGATGTGGGACGTTAGAGCTATTGGTCTATAGTTCTTAGCTAATGCTTTGCTGCCACCTTTATGGAGTGGGGCTATATCCGTTAAGTGACTGTCATAAGCCTTTCCATAAATGCCACGAAAACCTCTTTACCCTCGTCTAAATACTGTTCACCTAAATGTTTCACTGTAAACACTTGGTCTACACCCCCACATACCCTTCCTAAAGCCTCCTTGTTTATCTGCTATCATTCTCTCCGTCTTACTCTTAATTCTTTCAATAATAACTCTACCATACACTTTACCAGGCATACTCAACAGACTTTTTTTTTCAACAAGTAGGCCGTCTCCCACCGAGGCAGGATGACCCAAAAAGAAAGAAATTCCCCCCCCAAAAAAAAACAGACCTGTTCCCCTATAATTTGCTTGCGTGTGTGTGATTATATATATATATATATATATATATATATATATATATATATATATATATATATATATATATATATATATATATGTATATATATATATGTATATATATATATATATATATATATATATATATATATATATATATATATATATATATATATATATATATATATATATATATGTCGTGCCGAATATGTAAAACTGGTCAATTAGCAAGAACTCATTTAAAATTAAGTCCTTTCTAAAATTTTCTCTTATACGTTTAAAGATATATTTTTTTCATTAATGTTAATGTAAAAATTTTTACTTTTGCACCAAAAGATTCTTAGAAAACTTACCTAATCTTATTATAACAAGTGCAATTTATTTTAGCCTAACCCAACTAAATATATTTTAAATACGTTTGCAATAATTTAATACTAAATAAACACAATGAAATATATTTTTTTCGTTAGGTTCAGATCTATTTCTGCGAAATTATTGCATACACAAATTTTCACTTGTCCAATATGGCAAGATGAGCGTTGCTATTTAAGCCAAAATCGCAAGTTCTGCCTATTCGGCACGACATTATATATATATATATATATATATATATATATATATATATATATATATATATATATATATATTGCAAAATCGGCAACATAGTACACAGTACTTTATCCACAACGCCATGTCACTATGTCACATGGGTTACCTCTGATACCTTCTGTTTTGCCTCACAAAATTTTTGCTCCTGTTGCATAGCTCCTGACGACGCACGAGAGCGTGAAAGATCTAGAGCGAATTATTTTCACGTGGCTTGGTGTGCATTGTTAAGACCGCCTATTTGTGATTGTGTTGCAGTATGTATATATGTATGTTTGGTGGATGTGTAAGGTAAGTCGGATCACAGATTAAAGTAATTATGATAGAAGTGAAAACGCACTCCTGCCTCCAGGTGGATTATGTCTAACATTCTCCTGCACTGGCCGGAGCTCCAACCGGCCTACATTAATAAGCAAATCGCGCGGAGAGCATCACGGGTGTAATGAGAGGATCTGGTCAACATTACTGGACCAGCAGAGACATATGTCAGACTGGGTGACTTGTGTGCCTGAGAACTCCATCCTGCTTCCCAACCTTCCCCCCCCCCCTCCCCAACACACAAAACAGGGCAGGTGTCTATCGTCTAGTGCCTTTAACAAATGGCAAAACACACACACACACACACACACACACACTATGTGACCTAGTAGCGACCAGTGAAGAGGCGGGGCCAGGAGTTAGGACTCGACCCCTGCAACCTCAACTAGGTGAGTACACAATAACTCTCTCTCTCTCTCTCTCTCTCTCTCTCTCTCTCTCTCTCTCATGTGGGGAGCGCGAGTATCGTGACTCCAATACGCAGATGGAGGCAATCACATGTGAGCACGGAGTAAACTCCCCCATTTGTCTTCCTGCAACGATGCTCTCACTCCTTATGTTGTTGCTGTGGCTCTGTGTCTATTGTTGGCTACCGTCAGCTGATGTTACATTGTGTTTGTACTATTACTGTTTCTGCTGCTG
>NC_091304.1:18287869-18330369 GCF_038502225.1 Cherax quadricarinatus | reverse complement strand
CACTGTACTACATACACTAAGTATTCGTATGTACCTCATTAATTATTTAATTAACGCACATCAAATTCCAAGACGCTTTCTGCATTTACCAATCTCCCACTGCCCGCCAGAATGGCCTAACCCACCCTCGACACCTCATTAACAAAGTAATCACACCAGATCATAGACAACCTTGTCATGTAATTATTAGGTATCCCGAAAGGGGTACCTTCATATGACTGCTTGAGGGTTTTTTTTCTCTAAAACTTCCGTTCATAACTTGAGAATGCCTCATACAATTGGCTTCAAATCTTAAACGATGGTTTACCGAACCAAGTAAAGAGTTCATGCAACTACTAATACGTGCAGGTGCCCTTTGATATCTATCTATCTATCTTCCCGATGGAAAGCGTAAGCAAAACGTAAATACTCCTCAATTTCTATCTACTCGTAGTTACAGTTAACGTAAGGAAACATGGTAGTAGTTGCAGTCTGTCACAAACTGATAGCGAAACGAAGATCATTATGATAAGGTTTCCCCGCTAGTGAACTAAAGCATACATACTCAAAGTTAAAATTTCATACTTCATTAATTGCCTAATTATATTAGATGAGAGACAACGCTACGTGAATATGAGTATTAAATCTCTGATATGTGAACCTTAATACCTCATTAGAGCACTAATACTACCTCGGAGCCGTCCCCATCTGGAGCAGCTAAGAAACTCGTGTATCGACTGCATTTGGTGCAATTTGTCGAGTGGGAGGTCCAAACGTTGCGTAATCACAAGAAGCCCTTAGTAATTGCCTCCCGCACGACGCTCGCCCAGATAATTAGCTCTCATTACTTCCACCTCCTGGTAAATCTCTCCTCGCCTTGCGTGAGAGCACACTGTTTCCTTGAAAAGTTTACGGCGATGGGGTAAAGAGTCGTGAGAACTTTTGATATTGTTGATGGACACATCCTGGGTGTGTATGTGTTGTCAAGTCCTCGGTCTCCACACTACACGTGCAAACTTCACTTACATCTTGAGATTCGGAAATGGGCTCCCACAACTAGAGATATTAGAATAGTACTTTTACTACACTTAAACCTGAGACATTTGGGTGTTAAGACTGTATTAAGCAGCCAGCCATTCAGCTCTTATTTGTGCTTCTGACGTCTATGATCTCCCTCCCTAGACACTAGAATACATTATCTGGTACTTGGCTCTCCCGTAATCCCTTCCCCAGTGGCACTTCCACCGGGGATCACCCAGCCAGGTACTCAGCTACTTCAGTGGCTATAAATACCTGTGAGATATAAATGTAACTGGTTTCGAGGGTTCTTTTAACTTCGTTGCCCAGCTAGAAGCCTGGCTTACTTGCTGACTGTCTGGTCAACCAGGCTGTTGGTGATAGCGGCACGCAAACCCACACAGACATCAAAACCCGGCTGATCAGGCACCTTTCCACTTGCAAAGTTCTCTATTCGTTCCTACAATATTTGTTTTATCAGCTTTTTAGAGATATGGAAAACATTGAGCTTGAATTGAATTCATTATACAGAGTAAAGGAAGGACGGAGGGAGCAAATAACAGTTAATGAAAAGAAAGAAACTCTAAAATATGTTTCATCAAATGCAAAATCTAGAGCAAAATCTGCGTCTGGTGACAACAAAAACGAGTGAAATAAGGAAGTCACAATACGACTGTATAATGAGCCACTAATCTAACTAAAGATTAACAATCCAAATTATTTTTTATAATTCCTGATATAACCCTAACCTCACTCTCCTTGAAGAAGCCAGTGATAGTATGCCCATCAACTCTGCCTTTTTAACGGAGGAGAAATACACATCTGATAATACACACATGAAATATTATATATATATATATATATATATATATATATATATATATATATATATATATATATATATATATATATATATATGTCGTGCCGAATATGTAAAACTGGTCAATTAGCAAGAACTCATTTAAAATTAAGTCATTTCTAAAATTTTCTCTTATACGTTTCAGGATATATTTTTTTCATTAATGTTGATGTAAAAATTTATAAATTTGCACCAAAAGGAACTTAGAAAACTTACCTAGCCTTACTATAACAAGAACAATTTATTTTAGCCTAACCCAACTAAATATATTTTGGATTTGTTTACAATAATTTAATACTACTAAACAAACACAGTGAAATATATTTTTTTCGTTAGGTTCAGAATAATTTTGGCGAAATTATTGCATACACAAATTTTCACTTGTCCTATATGGCAAGATGAGCGTTGCTATTTAAGCCAAGATGGCAAGTTCTGCCTATTCGGCACGACATATATATATATATATTTATATATATATATATATATATATATATATATATATATATATATATATATATGTGTGCGTCGTGCCGAATATGTAAAACTGGTCAATTAGCAAGAACTCATTTAAAATTAAGTCCTTTCTAAAATTTTCTCTTATACGTTTAAAGATATATTTTTTTCATTCATGTTAATGTAAAAAATTTTAATTTTGCTCCAAAAGAATCTTAGAAAACTTACCTAACCTTATTATAACAAGAACAATTTATTTTCGCCTTACCCAACTAAATATATTTTAGATTTGTTTACAATAATCTAATACTAAACAAACACAGTGAAATATATTTTTTCGTTAGGTTCAGAATGATATTGGCGAAATTATTGCATACACAAATTTTCACTTGTCCTATATGTCAAGATGAGCGTTGCTATTAAAGCCAAGATGGCAAGTTCTGCCTATTCGGAACGACATATATATATATATATATATATATATATATATATATATTTCATGTGTGTATTATCAGCTAACTCTTCTCCGTTAAAAATATATTTCTTTTGAGGTTTCCACACCTTTCTCTTCTACTTACACTTCCTTTCCTTCTTACACTTTCTTTTCTTCATATTATTTTTTATCTTGTTTTTTTTTTCCCCGCCTCCTCCTTTCCTAGTTGGCATGTTTTTCCAATTCATCTCCTTAAAAGGGAAATGAACTGTCAGTCGTTCACCGAGGTCTCTACGACATTCTGGGTCCAGAGGCATTAAACTGTCGTTCAGACATTATTACAGGGTCGTTCTTGCAAGTCTCCTAAACGTCACTACAGAGTAACTTTAAAAACCTTGGTTTTCTTTGCAAAAAATGCAAATGCGGTTGGTTCAAGAGGTACCAGTCGTCCTACTGACAGTAAACACTAGACGATAATTCAAATATTAATACAAAGAAAGCGGTGTTTCAAACATTACAACACACACCAAGCAGTGGTTTTTACGCTACCCCCTCCCCCCCCCCACAAACACAGACACGTGTGTACCAGGCCGTACGACCCGATAAAAACGGGTGTGGTCGTTAGTAAGGTACAAGTTGGGGGAGTATTTGTCTCCGGAATGGCCAGGCTTAAAATTTTATGTGGCCAAACTTCGCCAGATGACAATTTGAAAGTCAAATTACTGGGGAACTCTGCAGTGTCTCGTGAAAACTCACCTCTAACAATTCTTTCAACTTACATCCCACGGAATTGGTTCCCGTTAAAGCCAAGATTTTCTTATAAAAGTAAATTATATTACTCTCCTAGAATACTATGATGCTGCAGGAAAACTGCAAGGACATGGTAGCTGTTCATATTGGTTATATGCACTTGTTAATCAACAGAGGTGAAAATATAGGGTCTCCTTACAATGGACAGACGTTGGCAGTTACACACACACACACACACACACACACACACACACACACACACACGTGACTGTGTCAAACAAGAATGATGCCCCAGAAAAGAACAAACCTAACCTGACGTGGCATGGGCTGACACCACTGTCAGCGCACGTCGGCTGCTCCTTCTTGCCGGCCCCCCACGTCCCCCGCAGTAAGGACAAGGGCATCACTGAACGGGTGATCATATAACAAACGGCCAGCGTCAAATGATTTTTCCCTGGTGAATGCAATAACAACTTTCTGCAGCACCATCACTGACTCACCACAGAGCTACAACCACGACGGCACAACCACAATACCAGCACAACACCATCACGACGGCACAACCACAATACCAGCACACCACCACCACGACGGCACCACAACAATACCAGCAAAACACCACCACGACGGAGCCACCACAATACCAGCACACCACCACCACGACGGCACCACCACAATACCAGCACACCACCACGACGGCACCACCACAATACCAGCACACCACCACGACGGCACCACCACAATACCAGCACACCACCACGACGGCACCACCACAATACCAGCACACCACCACGACGGCACCACCACAATACCAGCACAACACCACTACCACAATACCAGCATACCACCACCACCACCACAATACCAGCACACCACCACCAAGACGGCACCACCACAATACCACTACCACAATACCAGCATACCACCACCACCGCCACAATACCGGCACACCACCACCACGACGGCACCACCACAATACCAGCACACCACCACGACGGCACCACCACAATACCAGCACAACACCACTACCACAATACCAGCATACCACCACCACCACCACAATACCAGCACACCACCACCACGACGGCACCACCACAATACCACTACCACAATACCAGCATACCACCACCACCGCCACAATACCGGCACACCACCACCACGACGGCACCACCACAATACCAGCACAACACCACGACGGCACCACCACAATACCAGCACAACACCACTACCACAATACCAGCATACCACCACCACCACCACAATACCAACACAACACCACTACCACAATACCAGCATACCACCACCACGACGGCACCACCACAATACCAGCACACCACCACGACGGCACCACCACAATACCACCACAACATCACGACGGCACCAACACGGTGCCACCACCACAACACTACCACGACGGCACCATCACGGCGCCACCACCACAACACTACCACGACGGCACCATCACGGTGCCACCACCACAACACTACCACGACGGCACCATCACGGTGCCACCACACCACCACCACCACGACAGCACCACCACGGTACTACCACAGCATCACCACGGTGCCACCACAGCACCACCACCACAGCACCACTCCAACACGCTGAGCAAGCGCTGTAAATCTGTAAAGAGTGCAACCACTGCTGGTGATGCAGTATAAAACAATCATTACAACAATCAAACATCTCTCCTCTAGAACAGCCCAGGTGAGGCAAAATGTCTTTTAATTTGATATTTTTTATAATAAAATCCTGTGCAACAAAGAAAATTAATCAGAAAGATAAAAAAAATAAAGAAAATAAACAAAGAGGTTTGTTGCAATTTTCAAACATCTGGTAAAGCACGAAACCTTAAATTTGCAAACATTCTGGAAAAATTCTGCAATATAGTAACATTCGTAAATATTCT
This sequence comes from Cherax quadricarinatus, assembly GCF_038502225.1. Lineage (NCBI taxonomy): Eukaryota > Metazoa > Arthropoda > Malacostraca > Decapoda > Parastacidae > Cherax > Cherax quadricarinatus. The sequence continues at coordinate 18,324,966 of NC_091304.1, read as the reverse complement.
GCAATATAGTAACATTCGTAAATATTCTGCAATATAGCAACATTCGTAAATATTCTGCAATATAGTAACATTCGTAAATATTCTGCAATATAGTAACATTCGTAAATATTCTGCAATATAGTAACATTCGTAAATATTCTGCAATATAGTAACATTCGTAAATATTCTGCAATATAGTAACATTCGTAAATATTCTGCAATATAATAACACTCGTAAATATTCTGCAATATAGTAACATTCGTAAATATTCTGCAATATAGTAACATTCGTAAATATTCTGCAATATAGTAACATTCGTAAATATTCTGCAATATAGTAACATTCGTAAATATTCTGCAATATAGTAACATTCGTAAATATTCTGCAATATAGTAACATTCGTAAATATTCTGCAATATAATAACACTCGTAAATATTCTGCAATATAGTAACATTCGTAAATATTCTGCAACATAGTAACATTCGTAAATATTCTATAATACAGCAAGAATTTTAAATATTCTATAATACAGTAACAGTCATAAATATTCTTTAACACAACAACAGCTGTGATATAATGAACCCCAGTGGTCCCAGCTGTGATATAATGAACCCCAGTGGTCCCAGCTGTGATATAGTGAACCCCAGTGGTCCCAGCTGTGATATAGTGAACCCCAGTGGTCCCAGCTGTGATATAATGAACCCCAGTGGTCCCAGCTGTGATATAATGAACCCCAGTGGTCCCAGCTGTGATATAGTGAACCCCAGTGGTCCCAGCTGTGATATAATGAACCCCAGTGGTCCCAGCTGTGATATAATGAACCCCAGTGGTCCCAGCTGTGATATAATGAACCCCAGTGGTCCCAGCTGTGATATAATGAACCCCAGTGGTCCCAGCTGTGATATAATGAATTCCAGTGGTCCCAGCTGTGATATAATGAACCCCAGTGGTCCCAGCTGTGATATAATGAATTCCAGTGATCCCAGCTGTGATATAATGAATTCCAGTGGTCCCAGCTGTGATATAATGAATTCCAGTGGTCCCAGCTGATATAATGAATTACAGTGGTCCCAGCTGTGATATAATGAATTCCAGTGGTCCCAGCTGTGATATAATGAACCCCAGTAGTCCCAGTTGTGATATAATGAATTCCAGTGGTCCCAGCTGTGATATAATGAATCCCAGTGGTCCCAGCTGTGATATAATGAATTCCAGTGGTCCCAGCTGTGATATAATGAATTCCAGTGGTCCCAGCTGTGATATAATGAATTCCAGTGGTCCCAGCTGTGATATAATGAATTCCAGTGGTCCCAGCTGTGATATAATGAACCCCAGTAGTCCCAGTTGTGATATAATGAACCCCAGTAGTCCCAGTTGTGATACAATGAACCCCAGTAGTCCCAGTTGTGATATAATGAACCCCAGTAGTCCCAGTTGTGATATAATGAACCCCAGTAGTCCCAGTTGTGATATAATGACCCCCAGTAGTCCCAGTTGTGATATAATGACCCCCAGTGGTCTCAACTATAAGCTCATAATGCAGCCACAGCTGCAGATCAAAGCTGTGGCGTGTGGTAAGACCACACTACAGCAAGAGAAGTAGTAGCATATACCTGCGGTGTGAAGCATTCTCACACCACAACATCAGACAGAGACAAAGGTGTCACCATGACCCCTGAGGTCCCACTACTGCCCCAACAGTAAAGGCAGACATCAAACGACATTCCAGGAATTGCCTCAACCGCGCCGAGCATCGCTGCAGACGTCAAAATGAAATGCTCAGTGCCTAAATTAAACGATCTTACAAAAATGAATATACAAACATCGTTAGTCTACATGCAAACCTAGGAGGAATACTTTTTCCTTGTCGTTTAACAACGTAAATTCCTCAAAAATCTTTTATGGCTTCGCTTTTCGGGGAATATGAAAGTCCCCGGCAATATTTTATGAAAGGCACCGATAAAAATAAAATGTCAACTGCCCTCAGACACATTTTCTTTTCTCCTCTCAAATAAACACAATATCAAGATAAACCTCTCTCTCTCGTCTCCAGACCTGAGACGATAACATCTCTTTCTTCTACTTTACCCCTTCCCCCCTCCCGCTCTCTCTCTCGCTCTCTCTCTCTCTCTCTCTCTCTCTCTCTCTCTCTATTTTATTCAGCTAGACAGTGAAATCAAATATCAGCTGCCTAAAATGCGTGCTTCTGAGACGCGTTTGTCTTCTCCAGCAGTCTCTGTTTACCACCTTTTATTCTCTTCAGATTTTCTTGCCATTTTATGGATATTTTTCTTCTCAAGATTCTCAATTCTTACGCTTTGTGGACTCTCCTTTTTTGTTCTTTTATTTTGCAATGATGGTCTCACATTACGTTGTCCTTTCCTCTTTAGTTCTAGCGCTTTTATGTTCTTTTCTTTCCTTTTCTTCAAATCTTCAGCCGTGTGAAAGCTTTCTTTTAGTGCCTCCATTTGAGCTTCAAGCACCTTCTCCAATCTCTAGCTTATTTTCTCTCCAGGTTTCTCTTAGTCTACAGTTTTGGTCTTTCTCTTCTACATTCTCTTTGTGTGTCCTGGCGCCCTTTTCTGGCTATTTGGTGTGTAATCAAGTTTCTCATTACCCGTCCCGTCTACACTGCTACCCACTTTCTTCGGTCATCTCTTCTGTCTTTTCTATGCTTTACTTTTTTTCATCCACAAGTTTTCCCTTCTCACCTCTTCATACGTTACTCTTCCATACTCTCCAGTGCCCCAAACTCATCTCAGAGGACTCTGCACCACTACATACTCAAAGCTAGATTGTTATGGCTATATAGGCCTTTAGGGTCGCCAGGAGAAACAGCTTAGGCAGGCAGTGAACAAGTCTGGTCTCAGGCCGGATAGCTGGGGTAAGAGCCTGGAAACCGGTCACAGGTATATGTCCTGTTTTCCATGTATCTGCAATACTATCCTCCTCCTCGACTCATAACGTTTACTTCTATTCTTCCTCTCTACTGCCATAATCTCCTTTCAACTTCATCCCCCCGTTCCATTTTCTCCATAATTTATCTTCACTCTGGCATCTTCCGCAGCATTCTCCAGCAAACACAATGCCACGAAAATCCCTCTCGCACCTTCACTTGCCCTAAATAAAAAGAGCATTCGTGTGAGCGTGCTGGTGGCATAAAGGTGCCACCGACGAGAGAGAGAGAGAGAGAGAGAGAGAGAGAGAGAGAGAGAGAGAGAGAGAGAGAGAGAGAGAGAGAGAGAGAGAGAGAGAGAGAAAGAGAAAGAAATACACAGCAACGAACTGGTCCTATCTAGAAATTTTATTACAGGGAAAATACATGACATGTCTCTTAAAACAGAAATTGTTCAACTTTATTACTGGACATATCTTTCAAATACCAATTGTAAGCTGATGCACCTGTCTATCAAAAATAAGAACTATTCAAAAACATTACGTACGCAATAAGAAAATACTATTTCAGTACCCTTATTTAACCAACACGAATTAAAAATGATTTAGTGGTTAACATCAAATGACTTGTGTCAAACATTGGCAAGGTCCCTAGCGTCACCTCGCAGTTAAATAAGTGTGTTTACATGTCTGGAAGGTTTATTGGGATCAACGTCCCCACGGCCCAGTCCTTGACTAGGCCTCCTGGTCCTGGAAGGCAGATTACAGAACACCATGTGGTCTATACATTCCTTCTAGCCACCCTCCTTCCATCTACTCTACCCTCCGTTCGTAAATTCATCCGTCCCTACCGCCCTCCATCTATCCGACCGTCCCTCCCACCCTTCCTCCGTCTGTCCGACTTTCCACCCCTCCCACCTTCCGTTCATCTCTGAGTCTCCCCCTCCCTCTGACCCATCCACTTCTCTTCCTGCTAATGAACTCCCGTTCAGTCTCCTGTTATCTTGACGTACGCCTTCCCCGTGCTCAGTAATACAAACAAACATACACACACAATGAAGAGGCGGGGCCAGGAGCTGAGTATAATGTGAAGACCAGAATGAGCCTTTGGTTTACCCGAAGGCGTAGGGAGGCAAAAATTAAGTGAAGTAGAGAATGGAAAAAGTACACAAGACAAAGGACCCAGGAAAACAGAGATTAGTCGAAGAGCCAGAAACAAGTATACACAGATAAGGATGGAGGCCCAGCGACAGTATGAAAACAACATAGCATCGAAAGTCAAATCTGACTGACCCGAAACTGCTTTATAGCCACATCAGGAGGAAGACAATAGTCAAGGACCAGGTAATCAGGCTGAGGAAAGAAGGTGGGGAGCTCACTAGAAACGACTAAGAAGTATGTAAGGAGCTCAACACGAGATTTAAGGAAGTATTTACAGTGGAGACAGAAAGGACACTGGGAAGATAAAACAGAGGGGTACACCAACAAGGGATATACCAACAAGTGTTGGATGAAATACACACAACTGAGGAGGAGGTGAAGAAGCCGTGGGTCCTTAGAGAGGGAGCGGAGACACTGTGTGCCACTAACCACAATTTTCAACACATCCTTTGAAATTGGGCAACTACTTGAGGTATGGAAGACGGCAAATGTAGTTCCCCATCTTTAAGAAAGGAGACAGAAACGAGGCACTATAGACCAGTGACACTGACGGGTATAGTATGAAAAGTCATGGAGATTATCAGGAGGAGAGTGGTGGAACACCTGGAATGGAACAAGATTATAAACGACAACCAGCAATGATTCATGGAAGGCAAATCCTGTGTTACAAACCTACTGGAGTTTTATGACAAGGTAACAGAAGTAAGACATGAGAGAGAGGGGTGGGTTGATTGCATTTTCTTGGACTGCAAGAAGGCCTTCGACACACTTCCTCACAAAAGATTAGTGCAGAAGCTAGAGGATCAGGCACGTATAACAGGAAGGGCACTGCAAAGGATCAGAGAATACCTGACAGGGAGGCAACAGCGAGTCATGGTACGTGATGAGGTATCACAGTGGGTGCCTGTGACGAGCGGGGTCCCAAAGGGGTCAGTCCTAGGACCAGTGCTATTTTTGGTATATGTGAATGACATGACGGAAGGGATAGACTCAGAAGTGTCCCTGTTTACAGATGATGTGAAGTTAATGAGGAGAATTACATCAGATGCGGATCAGGCACGACTACAAAGAGACCTGGACAAGCTGGACGCGTGGTCCAGCAACTAGCTCCTAGAATTTAACCCCGCCAAATGCAAAGTCATGAAGATCGGAGAAGGGCAAAGAAGACCGCAGAGTATAGGCTAGGTGGCCAAAGACTGCAAACCTCACTCAAGGAGAAAGTTCTAGGGGTGAGTGTAATACCGAGCACGTCTCCGGAAGCACACATTAACCAGATAACTGGTTCAGCTTATGGGCGCCTGGCAAACTTAAGAAAAACATTCCGATACCTCAGTAAGGAATCGTTCAAGACTGTACACCGTGTACGTTAGGCCCATACTGGAGTACTCAGTACCAGTTTGGAACCCACACTCACAACTGGTCAAACACGTCAAGAAATAAGAGAAAGTGCAAAAGTTTGCAAGAAGGCTGATTCCAGAGCTAAGGGAAATGCCCTACGAAGAAAGGTTAAGGCAAATCGGCCTGACGACACAGGAAGACAGGAGGGTCAGGGGAGACATGATAACGACATACAAAATACTGCGTGGGATAGATGAGGTGGACAGAGACAGGATGTTCCAGAGGTGGGACACAAAAACAAGGGGTCACAATTGGAAGTTGAAATTTCAGGTGAGTCAAAGGGATGTTAGAAAGTGTTTCTTTAGCCATAGAGTTGTTAGGAAGTGGAATAGTCTGGCAAATGATGTACTGGAGGCAGGAACCATACACATTTTAAGACGAGGTATGATAAAGCTCATGGAGCAGGGAGAGAGGGAACCCAGTAGCGGTCAGTGAAGAGGCGGGGCCAGGAGCTGAGTCTCGACCCCTGCAACCACAAATAAGTGAGTACAAATAGACGAGTACACACACACACACACACACGCACACACGCACGCACACGCACGCACGCACACACACACACACACACACACACACACATAGCTTTAAGCAGAGGTATGATAAAGCTCACGGCTCAGGGAGAGTGACCTAGCAGCGATCAGTGAAGAGGCGGGGCCAGGAGCTCGGACTCGACCCCCGCAACCTCAACTAGGTGAGTACAACTAGGTGAGTACACACACACACAGTGCCCCACAACAGACTGGCACAAAAGCTAGAGGAGCAGGCAGGAATTACAGGGGGAACACTATAGGGGATCAAAGAATATTTAACAGGAAGGAAGCAACGAGTTACTGTTAGGAAGTGTGACGAGTGGGGGTTCCACAGGGGTTAATGCTTGGACCGTTACTGTTTCTTGTGTATGTAAAGGACATTACAAAAGAAACCGAGTCACATGTGTTCCTGTTCGGAAATAATGAGAAACTAATGAGGAGAAAATAAACAGGAGTAGACAAGGAAAGACTACAAATGGATCTGGACAAGCTGCAGAATTGGTCTGACAAGTGGCTGTTTACATTTAATCCCAGCAAATGCAAATTTATAAAAGTAGGAGAAGGATAAAGACTTCCAGAAACTGTGCACAAGCTTGGAGGACAAAGGCTGCTAACTTCCCTGAAAGAGAAGAGCTTCGGGGTGAGCCTGAGACACACAAACTGAATAACAGCTACAGCAAACGCGAGACTGGAAATTTAAGGGTAACTTTCAGAAATATCAACAAAGGAGACATCCTGACACGCCATATGTCAGGCCCGCCTTGAAGTATGAGCGCCAGGATGGAACCCATATTTGGCAAAGCACGAAAAGAAGCTGGAAAAAGTGCAAAAGTTAGAACAAAACTAGTTCCAGACCTGAGGGGGGTATGAACTATGAGGAGAGGCTGGAAGTTAAACCTGACAACACTAGAGGCTAGAAGGACCAAAGATGACATGATTATGATGTACAAAACACTCACAGGAATTGACACGGTGTACAGAGAGAGTCCGGGAGTTTGAGAGGCGGTCTCAGGTACACGAGGTCACAGCTGAAAGTTAAAAGTACAGATGACTCGCAGGGATGTTAGGAAATACTTCTTTAACCTTAGTGTAGTGAGGAAGTAGAACACCGAGGCAGTGAAGTGGTAGAGGCAGATTCCATACACAGCTTTAAGAATAGGTATGATACTGCTTACGGAAACAGGAGTAAAACCAGCAGCAGCCAGCAGAAAGGAGGGGACAGGAGCTGAGACTCGACCCGTGCAACCACAACTTAGTATACACACACACACACACACACACACACACACACACACACACACACACATTTGTGAACGACATGACAGAAGGAATAGACTCTGAGGTGTCCCTGTTTGCAGATGATGTGAAGTTAATGAGAAGAATTCAATCGGACGAGGACCAGGCAGAATTACAGAAGGATCTGGACAGGCTGCAGGCCTGGTCCAGCAACTGGCTCCTGGAGTTCAACCCCACCAAGTGCAAAGTCAGACCGCAGACAGAGTACAGTCTAGGGGGCCAAAGTCTCCAAACTTCAGACAAGGAAAAGAATCTTGGGATGAGTATAACACTGGGCACATCTCCTGAGGCGCACATCAACCAAATAACTGCTGCAGCATATGGACGCCTGGCAAACCTAAGAACAGCATTCCGTCATCTAAATAAGGACTCATTCAGGACCCTGTACACTGTCTACGTTAGGCCCATATTGGAGCATGCAGCGCCAGTTTGGAACCCTCACCTAGCCAAGCATGTAAGGAAACTAGAGAACGTGCAAAAGTTTGCGACAAGACTAGTCTCGGAGCTAAAGGGTATGTCCTACGAGGAGAGGTTAAGGGAAACCGACTTGACGACACTTGAAGACAGGAGAGATAGGGGGGATATGATAACGACATATAAAATACTGAGAGGAATCGACAAGATGGACAAAGCCAGAATGTTCCAGAGATGGGACACAGCAACAAGGGGTCACAGTTGGAAGTTTAAGACTCAGATAAATCACAGGGATGTTAGGAAGTGCCTCTTCAGTCAAAGAGTTGTCAGGAAGTGGAATAGTCTGGGAAGTGATGTAGTGGAGGCAGGAGCCATACATAGCTTTAAGAAAAGGTATGATAAAGCTCATGGAGCAGAAGAGTGACCTAGCAGCGGCCAGTAAAGAGGCGGGGCCAGGAGCTGTGAATCGACCCGTGCAACCACAACTAGGTGAGTACACACACACACACACACACACACACACACACACACACACACACACACACACACACACGTGAAGCAGTATCGCTAAATAGTGCTCCCAGGATTTAGCGTTCTAGTGGCTGTCCTAAGATATTATTAGCTGTCATCGTACGTGAGTGAATCAGTGAACATACCTACAAGAGTTTAACAACTTTCAAGAGTGCGAATAATGTGATAGATCAAGAATTTTACAATTTAAATTTGAATGAATGCTGAGTGAGGGAGCGTAGCAGTTAATTGGGTTAACGGTGTGATCTGAAATATTAACAAATGCAGATATTGGTTGGTTATAGCAGCAGTGTAGTGATAAGGTCATAAACGAGTGATTAATTAAATACTGAAAGTAAGAAAAAATTAGTCAATCCCCAGCTGTTGGTGTTGTCAATGAAGTTAATATCATCAGATTTGTTATGGCCATAATACTGTACTTAAGAAAAAAGAGTGAATACCAAGTCTTACAAGAAAAAGAAAATAAAAACTTGAATGCATGATAAAGTTCCTGAAGGAGATACAAAAGTGAAGGAGTTGACAGCAGCCAACAGGCAGGAAATCTCCATTGTTGTGCAGACGACAACACTTGCCTATGTGTGGTTAATTTTGGTTAGTGTCTAAAGTCTCAGTGTCTCACCCTGCTGGTTGTATGCTATACCATCACTCTCTCCTTAACTTTCAGTACCAGGAGATAGATAGTGGTAACCCTGATAATGTTTAGTAAATTACCTAAATATCTTCAGAAGAGTAGTGTAGCCTAGTGACCCCCCTCCGTCTTTCTGACAGCGACAAGATAGTAAACGAGTATGCACATACAAACACACGTGTTTACCAGTAATTATTATAATAAATATTAGTATATATTAATAAGAAATTGAGTGAGAAATAGTCCTATAATCTTCAAAAAAGTAACGTAGCCTCGTGTGCAAAAATCCGGGGCGGGAGAGTACCGGTAAACCAAGAACAATAACAATAGTGTGTTAACGTGACCCCCCCCCTCTTTTTCAAAGAACGACAAGCTAGTAAACACACACACACAAACACAAGTGTACACAGTAAATATTATATAGTATATATTAGTGTATATTAATAAGGAATTGTGAAAAAAATTTATAATCTTCAAAAGAGTAGCGTAGCCTAGTGTGCGCACGCACCCGCGCACACACCCATACATACATACACACACATACACATATACATACACATACACACACACAGACACACACATACACATACACGCAAACCTAACCTAACCAAACACATTAGCTCATAAATCCCCCTACCACACACACACAATTTTTACGATAAGCTGAAGCAGTAGAACATCCCAACAGGATAAAAACAAAATGGGCCCTCAAAAGGGAGGACGTAAAGGCAAGGGAACCGATGATGGCTGGTCGGAAAAGGAAGAATGGGTAGAACGGCTCAAGAACAATATGGAACAACAATGGGAGAAAAGGTTAAACGAGCTTTGCAATAACATGTTAGAGCAAATATCTGCAGAGAGCAAGAAGTAGGAATCACGAGCTGTAGTAACTGAGGCAAAGATACAGAGATTGGAGGAAGAAATGGATGTGCTGAAGCAGGATCTAAAGATGAGGTCTGAAAGGAGCAAGATGACTGAAATGGGAACATCAGCAGGCAGCGAGGGGACTGAAGGAGGGGATGGATCTAAGTCTTTTGCAGCAGTAATATCAGGCCATCATGGTGTCTGGGAGATTAGGGAAACAGCAAAGAGATGCTTAAATCAGATCCAGAGATACAGAGGGAAAAGAAATGGGAAGAGGGGAGGGAGAGGTCAATAATTATTCATGGGCTTCAGGAGGCTGAAGGGCAGACCTATGATGAAAGAAAGCACTGGGAGAAAACAGAGATTAAGAACATCATTGCAATAACAGGAGAGAGGGACATGTCTCAGGTAGAAAATTTTCACAGACTTGGGGGGCATTCGAGGAAAAAAAATCGACCAATCAGATTGACATTCAAGACAGATGTTGTACATAACAGGATACTACAACAAAAATCACTGTTAAAGGACTCTCCAGAATATCAAAAAGTGTTCCTCAATCGAGACAGAACACGAAAGGAAAGGGAACAACTGAAAGTGAGAGCAAGACAGAACCAGTGGAAGGAAAGAGAGACAGGACAGGCAACGACAGACAGGAAAACTCAGCCTTTGGGGGAACATCAAACACAAAAGCTTACAGAAACCTCTCAACCCATGTCACCACATATCAACCAAACACAGTAAACAGAAACGAACCTCACTCCATAGCCACCACCCCCCTAAGCACTAATTCCACAATCACAGCAGGCTCCCATAATATTGTGCCCTGCCTCCCACCCTCCCAGCCTGCACCTTCCTCTTCCATCTCCCAAAATACAGTAATGGAAAGGAAGCTAAAGGTATGGTACACCAATGCAGATGGAATAACAAATAAGAGTGAAGAGTGGCAAGAACGCATCATTGATGCATCACCTGACATCATAGCACTAACAGAGACAAAACTTACAGGGATAACAGATGCAATTTTTCCACCTGGATATCAGATTATGAGGAAAGACAGAGAGAACAGAGGAGGGGGAGGAGTAGCATTGCTCATAAAAAACCAGTGGAGTTTTGAGGAGATGGGAGGAATGGAAAGAAGGGAAACAGACGACTTCACTGTAGGAACACTTCAGACTGGTGGTCCAAAGGTGATGATAGCAGTGATGTACAACCCACGACTTAACAGCAGGAGAACAAGAGAAGAGTATGATGTGCACAATAGGGCAATGGTGGATACACTAGCTGAAGTGGCCAGGGGGCTCATATGGGTAGGATAAAATTGCTTATAATGGGGGATTTCAATCATAAAGAGATTGACTGGGAAAACCTAGAGCCACATGGGGGACCAGAAACATGGAGGGCTAAGATGTTGAAGACTGTATTGGAGAACTTTATGCATCAACATGTTAGGGATACAACCAGAGAGAGAAGAGAGGATGTTGCAGCAAGGCTGGATCTCATATTCACCTTGAATAGTTCAGACATAAGGGATATCACTCACGAAAGACCCCTTGGTGCTAGTGATCATGATGTCCTGAGTTTTGAATATCTTGAGTTAACAGTGGAGAATGCAGCAGCACAAGAACAAAGAGAGAAACCAAACTTCAAAAAAGGAGACTACATAGGAATGAGAAGTTTCCTGCATGAAGTGCAGTGGGAAAGAGAACTAGATGGAAAGACAGTAAATGAAATGATGGAAATAGTAACCACTAAGTGCAGGGAGGCAGAGGAAAGGTTCACACCAAAGGGCAACAGAAAAAATGGTAAGACCAGAGTGAGCCCATGGTTTAATTGGAGGTGTAAAGAGGCCAAAGCCAAGTGTGCGAGAGCATGGAAAAGGTATAGAAGGCAAAGGACTCAAGAAAACAAGGAGCTGAGCAGAAGAACCAGAAACGAATATGCAAGGATGCAAGGATAAGGAGAGAGGCCCAGAGGCAATACGAGAACGACATAGCATCAAAAGCCAAATCTGAACCAAAGTTGTTATACAGTCACATTAGGAGAAAAACAACAGTCAAGGATCAGGTAATCAGGCTGAGGAAAGAAGGAGGGGAGCTCACGAAGAGTGACCAAGAAGTATGTGATGAACTAAACAAAAGATTTAGAGAAGTATTCATAATAGAGTCAGGAATGCTTCCAGCAAACTGTGGAGGTAGGGTGCACCAGCAGACGCTGGACACAATACACATAACCAAGGTAGAGGTGAAGAAACTGCTAGACGAACGCGATACCTCAAAGGCGGTGGGCCCAGATAACATATCTCCATGGATACTGAGAGAGGGAGCAGAGGAACTGTGTGTGCCATTAGCAGCAATCTTCAGTAAATCTATCGAAACAGGGCAGTTGCCTGAGGCGTGGAAGACAGCACATGTAGTTCCAGGGATAGACAGGCAGCATTAAACTACAGACCAGTGTCACTGTCTTGTATAGTATGTAAAGTCATGGAAAAGATTATCAGGAGAAAAGTAGTGGAACACATTGAAAAGATAGGGCTCATACATGACAGTCAGCATGGCTTCAGAGATGGGAAATCCTGTGTCACAAATTTACTTGAGTTCTACGATAAGGTAACAGAAGTAAGACAGGAGAGAGAGGGATGGGTAGATGGCATCTTTTTAGATTGCAAGAAGGCTTTTGACACAGTACCACACTAGAGACTGGTGCAAAAATTAGAGGAGCAGGCAGGAATAAAGGGGAAAGTACTGCAATGGATCAGGGAATACCTGACAGGAAGGAAACAACGTGTGTTGGTACGTGCTGAAGTGTCGGAGTGGGCGAATGTGTCGAGTGGGGTTCCACAACGTTCAGTCCTAGGCCCGGTGCTGTTTCTTGTATACGTGAATGACATGGTGGAAGGAATAGATTCAGAAGTGTCACTGTTCGCTGATGATGTGAAACTGATGAGGAGAATACAAGTGGGAGAGGATCAGTTAAGATTACAAGGGGATCTGGACAAACTACAAGTATGGTCCGACAAATGGCTCCTGGAGTTTAACCCCAGTAAGTGTAAGGTCATGAAGATTGGGGAAGGACACAGAAGACCGCAGACGGAGTACAGGTTAGGAAACCAGCTGCAAACGTCAGTTAAAGGATCTTGGGGTAAGCATTATAACGAACATGTCCCCTGAGGCACACATCAATCAAATAACTGCTGCAGCATATAGGAGATTGGCAAATCTGAGATTGGCATTTAGACATCTGAGTAAGGAGTCATTCACGACACTGTACACAGTGTACGTAAGGCCTATACTGGAATATGCAGCGCCAGTATGGAACCCTCACTTAGTCAAACACGTCAAGAAATTGGAGAAAGTGCAAAAATTTGCAACACGATTAGTCCCGGAACTGAGGGGTATGTCTTATGAGGAGAGGTTAAGGGAACTCAATCTGATGACACTAGAGGATAGGAGGGATAGAGGGGACATGATAACAACGTATAAAATACTAAGAGGCATTGACAACGTGGACAAGGATCGAATGTTTCAGAGATGGGATACAGAAACACGGGGACACAATTGGAAACTGAAAACCCAGATGAGTCATAGGGATGTTAGGAAGTATTTCTTTAGTCTTAGAGTTGTCAGGAACTGGAATAATCTGGAGAGTGAAGTAGTGGAAGCAAGTTCCATAAATAGCTTTAAGAAGAGGTATGACAAATATCATGGAGCAGGGAGAGAGTGAATTAGTATCGACCAGTGAAGAGGCGGGGCTAGGAGTTATGACTCGACCCCTGCAACCACATATAGGCGAGTACACACACACAGTTGATTCAAATTTGTTAACCGACGAATTTGTGCCTGAAGGTGTGTGTGTGTGTGTGTGTGTGTGTGTGTGTGTGTGTGTGTGTGTGTGTATTGCATACGTCGGTGCGTGCGTGCGTGCGTGTGTGTGTGTGTGTGTGTGTGTGTGTGTGTGTGTGTGTGTGTGTGTGTGTGTGTGTGTGTGTGTGTGTGTGTGTGTTGGGGTGGGGTGGGGGGTTGGTTAGTGTTTGTGGCAGATGTAACCGTTGTGTTACGCCTTTTCTTCAGGAATAATTACAAACAGCAAGAGTGGGATACATCCTTGAGATAACAATTGTCAACTTATATTCATCAACATTGCTGCCATATAAAATTGAATCACCGCCCTGTCTATTTAACTCTTTTGTTATTTATATCCAGGCTCTTCCATGAGCGAGTTTTCTGTTACCATCGTCAACATCATCACAATCAATTATTACCACCACCACCACCACCATCTCCACCACCACCACCACCACCATCTCCGTCTTCAAAAACCACCACCACCATCTCCGTCTTCAAAAACCACCACCACCACCACCATCTCAGTCTTCAAAAACCACCACCACTTCCGTCTTCAAAAACCACCACCACCACCACCATCTCCGTCTTCAAAAACCACCACCACCGCTTCCGTCTTCAAAAACCACCACCACCACTTCCGTCTTCAAAAACCACCACCACCACTTCCGTCCTCAAAAACCACCACCACCACCACCTCCGTCTTCAAAAACCACCACCACCACCACCACCTCCGTCTTCAAAAACCACCACCACCACCACCACCTCCGTCTTCAAAAACCACCACCACCACTTCCATCTTCAAAAACCCCACCACCACCACTTCTGTCTTCAAAAACCACCACCACCACCACTTCCGTCTTCAAAAACCACCACCACCACCACCTCCGTCTTCAAAAAGCACCACCACCACCACCTCCGTCTTCAAAAACCACCACCACCACCGCTTCTGTCTTCAAAAACCACCACCACCACTTCCATCTTCAAAAACCCCACCACCACCACTTCTGTCTTCAAAAACCACCACCACCACCACTTCCGTCTTCAAAAACCACCACCACCTCCGTCTTCAAAAACCACCACCACTTCCGTCTTCAAAAACCACCACCACCTCCGTCTTCAAAAACCACCACCACCACTTCCGTCTTCAAAAACCACCACCACCACTTCCGTCTTCAAAAACCACCACCACCTCCGTCTTCAAAAACCACCACCACTTCCGTCTTCAAAAACCACCACCACCACTTCCGTCTTCAAAAACCACCACCACTTCCGTCTTCAAAAACCACCACCACCACTTCCGTCTTCAAAAACCACCACCACCACTTCCGTCTTCAAAAACCACCACCACCACTTCCGTCTTCAAAAACCACCACCACCACTTCCGTCTTCAAAAACCACCACCACCTCCGTCTTCAAAAACCACCACCACTTCCGTCTTCAAAAACCACCACCACCACTTCCGTCTTCAAAAACCACCACCACCACTTCCGTCTTCAAAAACCACCACCACCACTTCCGTCTTCCAAATCCACCACCACCACTTCCGTCTTCAAAAACCACCACCACCTCCGTCTTCAAAAACCACCACCACCACTTCCGTCTTCAAAAACCACCACCACCTCCGTCTTCAAAAACCACCACCACCACTTCCGTCTTCAAAAACCACCACCACCTCCGTCTTCAAAAACCACCACTACCACTTCCGTCTTCAAAAAACCACCACCACCACTTCCGTCTTCAAAAACCACCACCACCACTTCCGTCTTCAAAAAACCACCACCACCACTTCCGTCTTCAAAAACTACCACCACCTCTTCCGTCTTCAAAAAACCACCACCACCACTTCCGTCTTCAAAAACTACCACCACCACCACTTCCGTCTTCAAAAACCACCACTTCCGTCTTCAAAAGCCATCACCACCGCCGCCAGCACTTCCATCTTCCAAAACCACCACCACCACCTCCGTCTCCTTTTATCACCACCACTATCACCACCAGCACCTCCGTCACCCACCCTGGTTCCCGTAACATGCTTATCAAAATCCTCTACGTAATAACCTCATTATCCCTCAACTCTCCTCAACATCAACATTCTTGCTCAAGCACCTGAGTAACATGTTCCTGTCGAGCGTTAGTTTTGATCCGCTCCTGCTTCTATTCTCACTCCCGTTCCTGTTCCCATTTTTCTTTCTGTTCATATTCTGCTTCTCTTGCTGTACCTGCTCTCACTCCTGCTCCCACGTCTTCCCTCACTGCTTCTCACATTCATGCTCCTCCTGTTCTTACTTCTGCTTCTAATATTCTCACTCCTGCGTCTTTCCACTCCTACTCCTCTTCCTACTCTATTCTCATGCCTACTCTTCCTGGTTACATACCCACACTTGGTAGTGGCACTTCTCCTGTACCCACTCTTACTACTCCTATTCCTATTAATTTTCCTTGTGACATGTCTACACCTGCTAGTGGTACCGCTGCTGTTCCTACTGCTGCTTGTGTTCCTGCTGTTGCTGCTGCTCCTCCTCCTGTAGTGTGGCAGCAGCAGCCCGTTAAGTCGTCCGACACATCCATTACCATTACCCAAGACCAATTAACATAATTCGTGCTCAGACTGGAAGTGGTTGCGCCGGGAATCGCGGATAGGGAGACCGTATATATGATCAGTGCTCGACGGACCTGATTGCGTTTTAATTAAACGCCTCGGCGAGACGCTCGGAACTATTCAACCGTGCATTCAAACTTTATCATAATTAATCAAGTTTGTTAATGGAATGCGATGGAATTGGGTCAAGCAAAGTCCTATGAGTTAAAGGATATGCTTCCATGTCTGGGATGCCACTCTCAGGAATGGGAGAGAATGTTAAGCTCAAGCTTGGCCATTGGAGGCAGTAATATGTTGTCACTGGCTTGGGGTAGGGGTGTTATTACTGAGTGAGCGGCATAGGTATGTTGTAACTGACTTCGGGGGGAAAGGGATGTGTTATCACACTAACATGGCAACCACCTCCCACTATAGCAATCACAACCCACCGTGTCAAAGACCAGCCACCATGGCAACCACGTCCCATCATGGCAACCACTTGCCATGGTAACTATCTGGCACGACAACTGAAGTTTCAGATTAAACATGGTGACGCCTTCCTCGAGGAAATTACTTCACCTCCTATAATTTCCCCTTTTGGAAATAATCGCGCCAAATTATAATAGCAAAAAAAATGTAACTAATAAAAATAGAGATGGGGAGGAGGAAAAAATAAAGCAAGTAAAGTTTGCAAAGAGAAAATTCGGTCTAATGTAACTAAAGAGAGGAAAAAAAGGATGGATCACGAGCAGACGAACAAAAGATACTACATCAACACAAAGCAGAGGAATGAAGAATGATACATCAACACAGCAGAGGAATGAAGGATGGTACATCAACACAGCAGAGGAATGAAGGATGGCACATCAACACAGCAGAGGAATGAAGGATGGTACATCAACACAGCAGAGGAATGAAGGATGGTACATCAACACAGCAGAGGAATGAAGGATGGTACGTCAACACAGAGCAGAGGGATGAAGGATGGTACATAAACACAGATCAGAGGAATGAAGGATGGCACATCAACACAGAGAAGAGGAATGAAGGATGGTACGTCAACACAGAGCAGAGGGATGAAGGATGGTACATCAACACAGAGCAGAGGGATGAAGGATGGTACATAAACACAGATCAGAGGAATGAAGGATGGCACATCAACACAGAGCAGAGGAATGAAGGATGGTACATCAATACAGAGAAGAGGAATGAAGGATGGTACATCAACACAGAGAAGAGGAATGAAGGATGGTACATCAACACAGCAGAGGAATGAAGGATGGCACATCAACACAGAGAAGAGGAATGAAGGATGGTACATCAACACAGCAGAGGAATGAAGGATGGCACATCAACACAGACCGGAGGAATGAAGGATGGCACATCAACACAGAGAAGAGGAATGAAGGATGGTACATCAACACAGCAGAGGAATGAAGGATGGCACATCAACACAGAGCAGAGGAACCAAGAATGAAGGTAAACGAGCACAGAGGAAAGGAACGAAGAATTATGGTAAACCAGCAGAGAAGAGAGGAACGAAGGAGGATGGAATAAAGCAGAGAACAGAATGACAAAAAAAGAAAGTACACCAGTAAAGAACAAAGGAACTCTAGTTCTGAACGAGGATACAGTAGATAAGAGTCAAGGAAACATGGGTCACCACTAATACAACTTAAATTTACAAAGGTCATGAGAAATGTGGCTCACGAACACGGACACAAACATGCCCATAACAAGAAAGGGAAAAATAAGGTACGACAATCCTCGGCAATCTTAAACTGGCAGTAAACTTAACAAAACGCATGCCAAAATGCAAAGTAAACGAAACTAATAACGGGGCATTAAAACTTGCAGAATATATCAAAAGAAATGATAAAAATGTGTAACAATTAACAATGAAACCTTAATAATATAAATGAATTTAAACCAAATACTTGGTGCAACAATTTACAAAAAAAAAGAGTATTACAAATGTGCCACAAACGAAGTCAAACAATACAGGATTCTCAAAGAGGAAAAAAAAGAGCACAAACAGGCGTGGGATAAGCGAGCGGGAGAGAGAGCTTAATACCAGGGCAATTAGGTTCCACTTCAAGTGTTCCAATTAACGTGCAGACAAGAGCGGGGAGTGTAGTGACAGGTGAGAGGGAATAATGATCCTAGAGTGCACAGGTGTTCCTGGAGGAATAGGAAAGGAAGGGAAGATGGGCAGGAAACAGATAGGAGATGGAAAAGTTAGACGAGGGGGGGGGGGACGGAGAAAGATGCAGTGGTGGAGAAGGAAAGAGCATAAGACTGGGGAAGGAGGGCAGATAGCTGTGCAACCTAATCACGCATACACACTGTAACCCTCTCAACCCCCCCTCCCACACACACACCTCGACAGAAACTCCAATTCTCCTGGTTGATGGCATGAAACCAGTTTGATGAGCAGTGTCTGCCCAAGACTCACTGGCGTCCCTATCATCAGTGTTTAAGCAAGTTAACAGGAAAGTAGACCCAAGCATCACTACCCAGTTCCTCTTCTGTGTTTGTCATGAAAAAAAAAAACGGAGCTAAATCATCGAAACATTATACTGGTAATTAAAATACTGTAGATACACGTCACAGCACGCTAACCTCCTCCCTCCCCACCACAAAAAAAAACTCACATCAATCATATCAATGGCGGTATGTACCAGCAAGCACGTTAATAAGACACAATGTGTGGTTTATGGCGTTTTAACGAGAGGACGTTTCGACCACTAGAGAATTTAACATTTTCCTGGTGGATGAGAAGTCTTCTAAATAAAACGCCATCAACCGTATATTGTTTTATTAACGTCATCATTCCACTCATCCCCGCCAGCAGGAATAAAAACAGCATACTCCAGAACTCTGAAAGCCAATTGAGACACTAGTCAGGCTATTGAATTGTCTCGTAGCACCACCAGATTGTATCGTATCAGAGCGGGTGCTCCCCGGAGCGACGAGTCCACACTAGACAGCTAAACCTCCAGAATTCGCTTCGCAGCAACGAAATCCAACAACACTTCACCCGGCATGAGCAACTTAAATCTACTTTTGAGAACTAGAACTTAATGCCTATTATTGCTGAGGAAAAGAGGGAAAAGGAGTGGAGAGGAGGGAAAAGGAGGGAAGAGGGAGACCAAGAAGGGAAGAATGTAATCTGATTGCCGAACATGTAAATAGAATTCTGACCAATCCAGCTACAAACATAAGTAGAACTGACCTTCCTTTCCTTGGATCGAACTTGACTGCCTCCTATTACCCCTATGGTTTAGCGCTCCTTCCATGAATATAAACTCATTATATAGTGGAGTTACAAAGCTAACAATACCAAGGGGTATAAGGCGTATGGAAGGAATAATAGATAGACGAGCTATAAAACATTGGGGGGAAAAAGAATTGTGTAACTGTAGCAAATGGTGCTCTCGTACATAGAGGAAAGAATGTTGAGGGAAGGGTAAATATTAGAGTGATGTACGCTGAGGGTAATGGAACTTCTGTGAAAGGAACAAACAGTATACAATACTGGTATTACCACACTGGTGTACGTGCTCACACCAGCTATTACCACACTGGTGTACGTGCTCACACCAGCTATTGCCACACTGGTGTACGTGCTCACACCAGCTATTACCACACTGGTGTACGTGCTCACACCAGCTATTATACTGGTGTACGTGCTCACACCAGCTATTACCACACTGGTGTACGTGCTCACACCAGCTATTACCACACTGGTGTACGTGCTCACACCAGCTATTGCACTGGTGTACGTGCTCACACCAGCTATTACCACACTGGTGTACGTGCTCACACCAGCTATTACCACACTGGTGTACGTGCTCACACCAGCTATTACCACACTGGTGTATGTGCTCACACCAGCTATGCAATGACACTTATCAAACTTTGCTAGAAAATTTTTATTTGAAAGGCCGTCCTTCAAATAATATTTCGCACAGGTTCAAATTTAAAAGATACACAAAACAAAATCTTATCATCATAGATAAAATGCAAAAAAAAAAAAGAAAACCATATGAGGCAGCTTTAAAAATAAAAGAGAAACAGTCTGCTTATTAAACAAGAGCTGTTACAGTGTAACAAAACAACAGAGAATCTAACCTCAAAAGTCTTAATAAAAATGTACAATTTCAGCGATAATCGTGTCTGGCAACACTAATCTCTCGTTCTCTTCTGGAAAACGAGTATTTAAAGTAGAACGAGTCTTTAAAGTGTGTCATAAAAGAGAAACACAGAGAAAACATCAGCGTCAACATTATGTCATGGTGTCAGGTGGATCTAAAACCGATCAAATATACATAATTATTCTCTTGTTATTAACACCAACAGCGATGAAGTTTATGCTCTGAATTGATTACACAAGTGATTAACACATCGCTTATAAGCGACTGCGACTCACGGCGGAGGAAACTTCAACATTACAACATTCAACAGGTGTCTAAGTTCATTAACAAACCAGTCAATAAGTGTCCACACCGGACTACACGAAAACTCCAGCTGGTTGGTGGAGATGTCTAGCCCCGGACAAGAGTCGCAAAACGGAAAATGAATGTTATAATAAAATGAACTTGCTTGAAGTAGTGAAATAAGATCCAGTAACAAGATCACTTTCTCATTTTCTTCTGTAACCCATAATGAAATAAACGAGACACTGTCTAGCTCGATCATCCTACCAGCTGAAATATGTGGAGATTTAAATCTTGATACAACAATCACTAGCTTATTATTTCGCTTCCGAATATCTTGGACAAGAGGATAGCACTAGGATAAAACCCGGTGTCAAGATCTACGGCAAGAAGTAAGATAAGATCGGGGTAAGATTTAGGCAACGATCCATGGTACAAGACCCATTATAAGACAAGATTCAGGACAAAAACCGATTATAAGACATGATCAAGGGCAAAGTCTAGAGCCAAGACCTAAGTCAATACGTAGAGTAACACCTAAGCCAAGATCAACAAGATTCAAGAGAGTTAGAGCAAGGAATCAAAACAATGTTTACCCTTTCATATTTAATCACACGTGACAGATTACATAAATGGACTAATAATCTGTCAGAGGTGGGAAACTTCGGTAAGACAATGAAAACATCTTTAATGGCAGCTGCAAATGTTTCGATCAAATACGAGGAACTACCAAGCCTGGAAAATTAAGTGACGCTGGTTGGGAAACACAAGTGGAAGTAACAACAGACTATGTCCTACTACAGTACATCGTTACATAAGCACTATCAACAGTTATCATTTACATCAAAAGTATACAATACCGAAAGGTTGATGAAGAGAGACATATGCAACACCTGGGTATTTTTTTCTTTTCGGGGAGAGAAGCTTCGCCTGCACACAAAAAAATCTAATACAGAGAAATGTTTACGAAGACTTTTATAGTGGAGCCAGTGAAGGAAGTGGGGAGTAGCAGCAGTTGTAGAGGAGGTTACAGGTGGGCGAGGCCCACTGGTAGAAGATCGTCGTGCTCATAAGGTAAGCCAAAGGTTAGAAATAGAGTTGTAGAAAATATCACTGGTACCAAGATTCCACGGGGTTGCTGGGGCGATACATGATGTGGCAGTATATAAACAGAGACAGATTACATTATTTGACGTAGACAACATTTCCTGTGCGATGTAATATGAGGAAACATAGCTAGCTTTTGTTCCCATTATGTATCTCATATATACAAGAGTACTACAGCAGCACACGTCTAATGCACGCAGATTTATTTTATAGTAAGAAAGCGTATACAGTGCGACTGGCCGATTATTACGACCGCATACAGTGGTGTATAAAAGTAAACAGAAATAGCCTACTATCCACCTCCCCTTAACACAGCTGTGCATATAAACGGAACTGACCGATCCTCTCCCTACTCGGTGTTGTATATGACCGGGTCGACCGGACGGACACATCTAAAAATTTTTACCGTTGTACTTATTTCCAAACCTTTCAAACTGCTTTCCCATTGGCCTGTAGTATTGGCATAGCTTTTAAATTGTAAATAAGACATGGCATAGCTTTTAACTCGTAAACAAATCATGACATAGCTTTTAACGTATAAACAAATCATATCATTTATGTTGTAAACAAAATGATCATCTCGTTGCGCACTACAAACTTTTCAAAACACTAAATCCTCGCTGATGACAGGAACCATAACAACCAATCATAATAAAGAATGAAAACATTATCCCCAAATATCTCGCTCAATTAGGCCAACCCAGAGTTCAAGTCAATATAACTCTCATTAACGCAACGTTAAAGGCCAAGCTAAGAAGAAACAGTAGCATTACAGATTTTGGAATGAAATTATTCTTACCGGGACACAAAAACCTGATAATTGTATTATAATAATAATGGATGGATTAACGTGCATGCAGAAACTGCTTGCTGGCTTTCCTGAGAGGTATACAGCACATCTTAGTAACGCCACCAGAAAACAGTTCCAAAATAAGCAGAGAGACTTATCCCCGAGGCATGAGGACGGGTTGGCAGGGTGGGTGGGTTTGCATGGTAGGTGGGTTGGCAGGGTAGGTGGGTTGGCGGGTGGGTAGGTAGAGTGGCGGCAGGTAGTGCTTCTCCCTGGTGTGGCTGCCGCCTTCGTTAGCTGTGTATAATGACCCGACCTCCCGAGGGACACACCCTAAATGCTAAAGAAAAGATGTAAAGAAGGAATCTCATATGAGGCTCCGTGTACACTTACCCACTCTAGGGCGCGTGCGCGCTATCTTGCCTACTTGCTATCCTGCTGTCTCGGGCTCTCCCCCCACTTTCCCTTTGCCCCTCCCTCTAGCCTTCCCCTCTCTCTTTTCCTTTCCCTTTCTCCCTGTCTGTTCCCTCTCTTTCAGTCTGTCCTCCGAGTATCTTGTATGTCGTGATCATATTTCCCCTGGTTCTCTTAACCGAGAAATTTAGTTTTAGTATTTCTTCGTTGATCAGTCCTCTCAGCCTGTGTACTACTGTATCTTCCTACCTTCCTGCAGGGTATTCCGGGAATCAACGCCACCCCGACCAGGCCTTCTGGTGGATCAGGGCCTGATCAACGAGGCTGTTACTGCTGGCCGCACGCAGTCCAACATACGAACCACAGCCCGAATCCGGCACCGACTTTAGGTATCTGTCCAGCTCCCTCTTGAAGACAACCAGGGGTCTACTGGTAATGCCCCTTATTGCTGGTGGGACGCTGTTGAACAGTCTTGGGCCCCGGACACTTATTGTATTTTCTCTTAGTGTACTAATGGCGCCCCTAATTTTCACAGGGGGTATGTTACATCGCCTGCTTTCTGGACATGTTTCGTGCATGCTGTATACTATATGACAGGTCTGGTATACCTCAAGTACCCGGATCTGAAGAACTCTTTACTGAAGTACCGGAATGTCGTTCTTAAGTGAGCATTCGCTGACCTAGTTAATCGGCTGACATGAACCTCCAATGATGTTTGGGGAAGGAGGAAGGATGAAAAAAATAAGTCTGTGATTTACTCGTGAACTGTTTTGATAATTTTCCTACTCCGGAGGCTCGGTCATCGGCTAGACCTCCATGATTGCCTGTTTAACCAGGCTGATGCTATTAGGATGGGCAAAAAATAATAATAACCAAGTAAGTTAAGATCGGAGATGATGCTTGCTGGTAATGTCAGGTAATGGTTAATAGGTGGAGGAGGGAGTGAGTGGAAGACATGTTTTTAATAATGGGTCATACAAGTGCTTATGCTAACTTCAGCTGGAATCTACGGGTGACCAACTTCATAAAACAGCTAATAGGGATGAAGGGAAGGGAAGATGAAGATAGGGATGGAGAGAGAGAGGAAATATTGACAGATGAAGGGAGGGGGAGGAAAGAAGCGAAGGGAGTGAGGGGGAAGAGGAAAGAGATGAGCGAAGTGAGAGGCGAAAGAGGTGATAGGAGCGAGAGGTCACATGAAGAGATAATGGAGGGGAAGGGGATGAAATGAGGGGAGGGGAGGAGTTGAAACGGACGGAAAATGGAAAGAAGACAAATTTGGAACATGATTTTAATGGGTGATTGTGGCTAATGGTTGTAAATGAATGGGTGAATGAGGGTGCTCTCTGTTATGGTAAGGCAGCTGCATGGTATGTAATGGTTTCCATGAATGGGCGAATGAGGGTGCTCTCTGTTATGGTGAGGCAGCTGCATGGTATGTAATGGTTCCCATGAATGGGTGAATGAGGGTGCTCTCTGTTACGGTGAGGCAGCTGCATGGTATGTAATGGTTTCCATGAATGGGTGAATGAGGGTGCTGTTATGGTGAGGCAGCTGCATGGTATGTAATGGATTCCATGAATGGGTGAATGAGGGTGCTCTCTGTTATGGTGAGGCAGCTGCATGGTATGTAATGGTTTCCATGAATGGGTGAATGAGGGTGCTCTCTGTTATGGTGAGGCAGCTGCATGGTATGTAATGGTTTCCATGAATGGGTGAATGAGGGTGCTCTCTGTTATGGTGAGGCAGCTGCATGGTATGTAATGGTTTCCATGAATGGGTAAATGAGGGTGCTCTCTGTTATGGTGAGGCAGCTGCATGGTATGTAATGGTTTCCATGAATGGGTAAATGAGGGTGCTCTCTGTTATGGTGAGGCAGCTGCATGGTATGTAATGGTTTCCATGAATGGGTAAATGAGGGTGCTCTCTGTTATGGTGAGGCAGCTGCATGGTATGTAATCGGTAGCTTCTGGTTATGAGCGGATTTTTCAGGTAGTTTTCGTAATTATTGGTAATGGGTGGAGGACCCGGTGGATGAAGAAGTGTGTGTGTGTGTGTGTGTGTGTGTGTGTGTGTGTGTGTGTGTGTGTGTGTGTGTGTGTGTGTGTGTGTGTGTGTGTGTGTGTGTGTGTGTGCGTGTGTGTACTCACCTAGTTGAGGTTGCAGGGGTTGAGTCCAAGCTCCTGGCCCCGCCTCTTCACTGGTCGCTACTAGGTCACTCTCCCTGAACCATGAGCTTTATCGTACCTCTGTGTGTGTGTGCGCGTGTGTGCGTGTGTGTGCGTGTGTGCGTGTGGGTGTGTGTGTGTGTGTGTGTGTGTGTGTGTGTGTGTGTGTGTGTGTACTCACCTATTTGTGGTTGCAGGGGTCGAGTCTTAGCTTCTGGCCCCGTGTGTGTGTGTGTGTGTGTGTGTGTGTGTGTGTGTGTGTGTGTGTGAGAGAGCGTGAAGCAAGTTTCTATACCAGAAGACGGGCAGAAAGCAGCAGCTTCACTCTGGCTGTACCCTTCTCCAGAACATCACTTCATCTGAGATCATTTATCCCCAGGATGACTCGAGTCTGGAACACATTCGCACAGCATTATGATGTCAACGAGATAAAGTCAGTTAACATAAGAACGATGGAACACTGCAGAAGGCCTACTGGCCCATGCGAGGCAGGTCCAAGTCTCCTACCGGCTTAAGCCAATGCACCCAACCTAGTCAGGTCAGGTCACATTGACTTAAGGGAGGAACACGGCAACCGACCTGGTAGCACAAGCTATCAGGTCCAATTCACACCCACCCACATCCACTCATGTATTTATCCAACCTATTTTTAAAGCTACACAACGTTCTGGCCTCTATAACTGTACTTGGGAGTTTGTTCCACTCATCCACAACTCTATTACCAAACCAGTACTTTCCTATATCCTTCCTGAATCTGAATTTTTCCAACTTAAAACCATTGCTGCGAGTCCTGTCTAGGCTAGATATTTTCAGCACACTATTTACATCCCATTTATTTATTCCTGTCTTCCATTTATACACCTCAATCATATCCCCCCTAATTCTACGTCTTTCTAGAGAGTGCAGATTCAGGGCCTTCAGTCTATCCTCATAGGGAAGGTTTCTGATACATGGGATCAACTTTGTCTCCTCCTTTGTACATTTTCCAGAGCATTTATATCCATTCTGTAATACGGTGACCAAAACTGTGCAGCATAATCTAAATGAGGCCTAACCAAGGATGTATAGAGTTGAAGAACAACCTGAGGACTCCTATTATTTATGCTTCTTGATATGAAGCCAAGGATTCTATTAACTTTATTGCGAACTTATGCACTGTTGTCTTGGTTTCAGATTACTGCTAACCAGAACTCCTAAATCTTTTTCGCAATCCGTAATATTAAGATCTACATTTAGTTTATGTGTGGCATGGTTATTGTCCTGTCCAACATTTAGAACTTTGCATTTGTCTATATTAAACTGCATCTGCCACTTCTCCGACCACTGCATCAGTCTATTCAAATCTTCCTGGAGTGCTCGAATGTCCTCGTCAGAATGAATTCGACGGCCTATTTTGGTGTCATCGGCAAACTTGCCGATGTCGCTCTTTATGCCCTCATCTATGTCGTTTATGTGGAACACCGCTCGTGACGCTTCCCCACTCTGATTTCTCCCCAGACGAAAATGCTGGCCCACAGATGGCTCCAACTTCATCCTGTTCCTTTCTTGTATCTTTCATAACAATAAAAATGCTTTCAAATGAGCTGATGTAGGTCACAGCTCTTAGTTTGTCAATAAAGTTAGGAATCCTTAACCTGTAAATAGTTAGTCAATAAAGCTAGGAATCCTTAACCTAACCTTGTCAAACCCTGTGTAAAAGAGAGAGAGAGAGAGAGAGAGAGAGAGAGAAAGAGAGAGAGAGAGCGTAAATGCCAGCCGCTCTCAGACAACTATATCAACCTGTGAAAAATGATGGCAGGTTGCATTTGCTTCTGAGAATACGCAAATAATGAGTAATCTCTAGACATGCAGTGAGTTTAATATTAGAGACTCGGTGAGAATGAACAGAAGTTGGTTAAAGACAGGCGATGTAGTAGATATTCTAATCAGAACTCCATGAAGAATCATCTGGCAATTTTTGCAAACAAAGCAGCCAAGAAGCTAACAGCACTAAGGCGTATCTCGCACTTGCTGGAAAACAGACTGTACGGGGAGCAAGTGCGCTCTCACCCGGAGTATGCACCATCTTCAAAAACTGTCTTCTCCTCTCTCCTTCCAAAGTTTTATCTAATACTGGAAAGGATAGAAAACCGCGCACGACGACTTATCTCTCGCCTGGTCCAACCTGGATGGATCTGTCATTTCAGTAAAGCTTTCAGCACCGGAGAGATGTGGGCGGCTTTACTGTTATGTACAAGACTTATGTTATAACTTGCTTTCACTTCACGGACAGCAAAAAGACATCTATACCACAAGACGGGCAGGAAAAAGCAATTATATTGTGATTCTATCCTTCTCAAGAGCATCTCACTCCTCAAGTAATTAGTCTTAAAAATATTCACAGAACACAAAAACTAATGAACTAAAGCCAATTGAACACATGAAATCTGCTCCAACAACTTCATCTTGTTTCCTATTTGTACATCTCAAAACAAAGACTGAACAGAGAAAATGCTGGGGAAAAGCTTGTAAATGAGCTGAAATAAGTAACAGCTCTTAGCTTGTAAATATAGGAGGAAACTATTAACTTAAACCTGTAAAACTCCTAGATTGAGAGGGAGGGTGAGAAAGGTTGGAGAGGAAAAGGGAAAGGGAGAGGGAGAGGGAAAGGGAGAGGGAAGGGGAAGGCAGATAGATAGATATAGATAGATAGCTAGAGAGAGAGAGAGAGAGAGAGAGAGAGAGAGAGAGAGAGAGAGAGAGAGAGAGAGAGAGAGAGAGAGAGAGAGAGAGAGAGAGAGAGAGAGAGAGAAACCACTGCACCCTGCATAAAAATATACTATCCGGTGTGCACTAACAAAAATAATGATCTCGCCGGATATTTTTACCAACCATCCTTCTCTCATAAGCCCTCCCTTCCCACCACAAAAATGTATCAAATATTATTTATATATGGAATAATTTAGGGCATCAGGGCTACAGCTGGGACACTGAGGGATTTGTGGGAGGGAACACTTCCCTCAGTACCATTCTGGGAATGTACATCCTCTACCTAGTCAACCAGGTTTTTGGGAATGTACATCCTCTACCTAGCCAACCAGGTTTTGTTTAAGTCGAATGCTAAAATGTTAGCTTTATGGCATTGCTAACACTTGCTCACTTATCCCCCACCCCCTCTCCCTCTCTCTCTCTCTCTCTCTCTCTTAGTTAATGAATTTTAATTATGGAGTCCGCTGAAATTGTGAATTTTTAACATGATTAAAACATATTTTTGGGATGAGAGGATTCATACGAAAGGTTATAGTGTATTTGCAAGGTACCACGTTAAAGGTTCTAGTGTATTTGCAAGATACCATGTTAAAGGTTCTAGTGTATTTGCAAGGTACCATGTTAAAGGTTCTAGTGTATTTGCAAAGTACCACGTTAAAGGTTCTAGTGTATTTGCAAGGTACCATGTTAAAGGTTCTAGTGTATTTGCAAGATACCATGTTAAAGGTTCTAGTGTATTTGCAAGGTACCATGTTAAAGGTTCTAGTGTATTTGCAAGGTACCACGTTAAAGGTTCTAGTGTATTTGCAAGATACCATGTTAAAGGTTCTAGTGTATTTGCAAGGTACCATGTTAAAGGTTCTAGTGTATTTGCAAAGTACCACGTTAAAGGTTCTAGTGTATTTGCAAGGTACCACGATAAAGGTTCTAGTGTATTTGCAAGGTACCACGTTAAAGGTTCTAGTGTATTTGCAAGGTACCACGTTAAAGGTTCTAGTGTATTTGCAAGGTACCACGTTAAAGGCTCTAGTGTATTTGCAAGGTACCATGTTAAAGGTTCTAGTGTATTTGCAAGGTACCATGCTAAAGGTTCTAGTGTATTTGCAAGGTACCATGCTAAAGGTTCTAGTGTATTTGCAAGGTACCACATTAAAAGTTCTAGTGTACTTGCAAGGTACCACGTTAAAGGTTCTAGTGCATTTGCAAGGTACCACGTTAAAGGTTCTAGTGTATTTACAAAGTACCACGTTAAAGGTTCTAGTGTATTTGCAAGGTACCACGTTAAAGGTTCTAGTGTATTTGCAAGGTACCACGTTAAAGGTTCTAGTGTATTTGCAAGATACCATGTTATAGGTTCTAGTGAATTTGCAAGGTACCACGTTAAAGGTTCTAGTGTATTTGCAAGGTACCATGTTAAAGGTTCTAGTATATTTGCAAGGTACCACGTTAAAGGTTCTAGTGTATTTGCAAGGTACCATGTTAAAGGTTCTAGTATATTTGCAAGGTACCACGTTAAAGGTTCTAGTGTATTTGCAAGGTACCATGCTGAAGGTTCTAGTGTATTTGCAAGGTACCATGCTAGATCCTCTAATGTATTTGCAAGGTACTATGCTAAAGCTTCAAGTGTATGTGCAAGGTACTATGTTAAAGGTTCTAGTGTATTTGCAAGGTACCATGTTAAAGGTTCTAGTGTATTTGCAAGGTACCATGTTAAAGGTTCTAGTGTATTTGCAAGGTACCATATTAAAGGTTCTAGTGTATTTGCAAGGTACCATGTTAAAGGTTCTAGTGTATTTGCAAGGTACTATGTTAAAGGTTCTAATGTATTTGCAAGGTACCATGCTAAAGGTTCTAGTGTATTT
Organism: Cherax quadricarinatus; assembly: GCF_038502225.1. NCBI lineage: Eukaryota > Metazoa > Arthropoda > Malacostraca > Decapoda > Parastacidae > Cherax > Cherax quadricarinatus. Next base: position 18,295,320 of record NC_091304.1, on the reverse strand, counting down.
GTAAGGTACCATGCTAAAGGTTCTAGTATTTGCAAGGTACTATGTTAAAGGTTCTAGTGTATTTGCAAGGTACCATGCTAAAAGTTCTATTATTTGTAAGGTACCATGCTAAAGGTTCTAGTATTTGCAAGGTACTATGTTAAAGGTTCTAGTGTATTTGCAAGGTACCATGCTAAAAGTTCTATTATTTGTAAGGTACCATGCTAAAGGTTCTAGTATTTGCAAGGTACTATGTTAAAGGTTCTAGTGTATTTGCAAGGTACCATGCTAAAAGTTCTATTATTTGTAAGGTACCATGCTAAAGGTTCTAGCATTTGCAAGGCACCATGCTAAAGGTTCTAGTGTATTTGAAAGGTAGATTTAATTTATTCTAGTAAGATAGTCGTGCCTTTCACAAGTGCTGAAAATAATATACCTGTAAGTCTCACTATGAATTCAATTATGAATGAAAATTTAAAAAATCTCAGTGTACTTTTTTAATGGTGAGAAATAACTTTACTTTGAAGTTTATGGGAAATGAAACGCATATCGTGTATCAAAACAATGAATATCTCACCACAAGGTAGCACTGCCTGACGTCCGGTCAAAATACAGCTGGGGTAAATCACCACAAGGTGAAGTACCCCAACTGTAGCACTGCCTGACGTCCGGTCAAAATACAGCTGGGGTAAATCACCACAAGGTGAAGTACCCCAACTGTACACCATGCAACAGTGACCGTACACAGGCACACCATGCAACAGTGACCGTCCACAGGCACACCATGCAACAGTGACCGTACACAGGCACACCAAGCAACAGTGACCGTCCACAGGCACACCAAGCAACAGTGACCGTCCACAGGCACACCATGCAACAGTGACCGTACACAGGCACACCAAGCAACAGTGACCGTACACAGGCACACCATGCAACAGTGACCGTACACATGCACACCATGCAACAGTGACCGTACACAGGCACACCATGCAACAGTGACCGTACACAGGCACACCATGCAACAGTGACCGTACACAGGCACACCATGCAACAGTGACCGTACACAGGCACACCATGCAACAGTGACCGTACATAGGCACACCAAGCAACAGTGACCGTCCACAGGCACACCAAGCAACAGTGACCGTACACAGGCACACCATGCAACAGTGACCGTACACATGCACACCATGCAACAGTGACCGTACACAGGCACACCATGCAACAGTGACCGTACACAGGCACACCATGCAACAGTGACCGTACACAGGCACACCAAGCAACAGTGACCGTCCACAGGCACACCATGCAACAGTGACCGTACACAGGCACACCATGCAACAGTGACCATACACAGGCACACCAAGCAACAGTAACCGTCCACAGGCACACCAAGCAACAGTGACCGTCCACAGGCACACCATGCAACAGTAACCGTACACAGGCACACCATGCAACAGTGACCATACACAGGCACACCAAGCAACAGTGACCGTCCACAGGCACACCATGTAACAGTGACCGTACACAGGCACACCATGCAACAGTGACCGTACACAGGCACACCATGCAACAGTGACCGTCCACAGGCACACCAAGCAACAGTGACCGTCCACAGGCACACCATGCAACAGTGACCGTACACAGGCACACCATGCAACAGTGACCGTCCACAGGCACACCAAGCAACAGTGACCGTCCACAGGCACACCAAGCAACAGTGACCGTCCACAGGCACACCATGCAACAGTAACCGTACACAGGCACACCATGTAACAGTGACCATACACAGGCACACCAAGCAACAGTGACCGTCCACAGGCACACCATGCAACAGTGACCGTCCACAGGCACACCATGCAACAGTGACCGTACACAGGCACACCATGCAACAGTGACCGTCCACAGGCACACCATGCAACAGTGACCGTCCACAGGCACACCATGCAAAAGTGGTCATCCACTGCAAACTGAGATAAATAATAATACAATCATGGTGGGTGCCAAACAGAGAATGTCTGCATATTTATAATGTCAGGAGCGATGAATATTATATTGCTTAATGGACGACATAGGTAGCTGGCTACATAAGAGATCTAGAATGCTTAGTAACGTTGATTCATTCTCTCTCGTCGTTATTCTCAACTATCAATCCTTCACCTCAACCCTCATCCTTCCATTCCTTTTCCATCATGTGTAACTCTCTCACCCTTTTATTTTATTGGTATCATATGCTGGTTTATATCCCTTCTCTAGGATCATCTTGCTTTTCCTCTAACCCTTTCCCTATTCTTCCTGTCTCTTCCTCCCTCGCCCTGCCAATCCTCTATTCTCTCTGGCCCGGCGGACACTTCCCTTTGTTATTCTGCCTCAGCTGATCCCCCTCTCGCTAGCTTATTGTTAGCGTCGAGGTAATTATGCCCATTCAATGGAGTGTGGCTAATTGACAAACAATATCGTCGATACGTCACTGGCTGGGCCGCGTCATCGTCCTCGTCAGCTCAATCCTCAGAAGCGTCGCACGCCAACAGCCTCGTTAGGGTAGTTTGTGCCCACACCAGTTGCCTTGTTAATATTTTAGTTAGGCGGCACACCATAGTCCTTCCGGTAAATTTCGTAATTTTACCTTGATACATTGTAGTTTATGTAAGTCTTATCATTAAATTCACTGAAAAGAGATAAACCCGTTGCAGGTCACACAGCACCTAGGAAATGGAAGGTAATTTATCAGCTTTGATCCGGACCAAGTCACCTTCACCAGGGTTACAAACTTGTGTCTTTCACGAGTAGTAAATACTGCACACTTGTAGAGTCATTCAAAACAAACACCAACATCGTCGACCTGAAGGGTGCTGCAAGTCTTATTCCTGAACCACCGCCACTGAAGTTCCAGCAACAAAGTTATTACTGCAGGTATAATTATAGTTACAGCAACGATGGTGTTGCTGGCTGACACATTAAATGTGTATTATGTACCTTCGACATCATCCTAACTGCGTCAATCTTGTACGTTTTATTGGTGGCTGAAGAAACCTTGTAACACACTCCGTCACAACACAAGAAGTCGGATCAGGTTAGGACATGGTTATGTCAGGTCAAGCTTGTTTTTCAACATTAACTCTCTCACGTTTCCAGGACACGCAATTACAATCACCCACATTTCCAGGACACAATCACTCACGCTTCCAGCACATGTAATTACAATCACTCACGTTTCCAGGACACCCAAATTACTATCACTCACGTTTTCAGGACAGGCAATTACAATCACTCATCTCCAGGACACACAATCACTATCACTCATCCCCAGGACACACAGTCACAATCACTCTAGCCTCCAGGATACAATCTTTACTAACATGGTTTTTACAAACATATAATAGATTAATTTACCTCGCAATATTGAACAACAGAAGAATCGGTTCAAATTACATTAAATACGAAATGAGTAAAATGCGTTAAAGTCAGGAATGAGTGAATGAGAAAAACTTCCAAACAATCCTATGACAGACACACCTTGCATGAGCGGTGCAACAATGCCAGGGTGTTAGTTATTATTGGTCAAAGGAACTTGTCTATAGACACGTTTTTGGTGAGTGAGAGAGAGAGAGAGAGAGAGAGAGAGAGAGAGAGAGAGAGAGAGAGAGAGAGAGAGAGAGAGAGAGACATTGGCATGAGTGTCAGCCAGAGAGAAGCAGAGGGGCTCCGAGGAAGACTTTGCCAGGATTGATGAAAAATCCCCGTCTTGATGGCCTCCCCTCCTTGGGTAATGACAACGCCCCACTACACGCGTTCGCGTGCGCACACACGCAGGATGAATGCTAGTTCAAATGGTGGCAGAGGCAAACACCATACACAGCTTCAAGAGCGGATGTGATCGGGCACTGGCGACAAGAAATTATTACAATCGATAAATTAAAGTTACGAGACGAGGCCAAGAACTATGATTTAACCTCTGCAAACACAACTAGGCGAATACACACACACACACACACACACACACACACACACACACACACACAACATACTAAATACCAAAGACAAGATACCTGCACAGCTTTGCTCATACAGCAGCAAAGAGGTTATTAGAAAGAAATACTTAAACCATGAACACCCAAATTAACCACAAACAGACTACGAATTACTACTCCAGTGCAAAGACTGACACCATACGAGGTTTTACAAATAAATATAAGAACCCAACTGTGAGAGTCGATGGAAGACAGAGAAGTGGGAGCCAGGAGCTGCTGTGTGCTCGCTGAGCAAATATTTTTTGTCATGACCAGTATAAGCAGTACATTAATACAACCACCAGTACTACTATTACTACTACTACAGCTACCATTACTGCTACTACTACTGTTACTAATACTACCACTATTATTTTACAACTACCACTACTAGTAATCATAATAATAGATATTAAGTGGTAAGTACAGTACCCACACTCTATATGAAGGAGGTGGGTATTTAAATTTAGAATTATGATGATTGCGCGCATGTAAGTAGCCAGAGCAGTGAAATAATAATAATAATAATAATAATAATAATAATAATAATAATAATAATAATAATAAATTAAAATTCTTCTTGCAATCGTTGTTGTTTTTATGTTATTGGTGTATTTATTTTAGTTATTTCATCATAGGGATAGTAAGAATGGAGTGGGAAAACACTGGGGGTAGGACAGACAAAACGAAAAAAAATAAGAAGAGAGAAGAAAGAAATGTTAAGTAGCCTGACCAGTTTTTATGAGTCTGAAGAGAGTGGTTTTTGTCACACAGTGACGAGTGTATACTGACCTGGAAATCTTCCAAGTTTTTTTTTGTAATCAATATTACTTTACACTGGAAATTTTCAACAAATGATATTTGCCCATTTTTAAATTGATTTAATTTGTTCCCCGCAGCGAGGGCTTAAAAACTCGCTCACATTTCACATTTTACCAGCATTAATTCAATTTCACGCACATACATTTGCACATATGTAAATGAACACAAATAACTATGACTAACTTTACGCCCGCATGAGAGTTCGGATGGACAAAGGGAGACGAAGAGACATGAACAGAAACATGGAATAACATAACATACATGGGAGGATGAACACACACACACACACATACACACGTACAAACATGGACGGATAGATAGAAGGAACACATAATGATGCTCGGATTAAGTCACTAGTGTAATTATGAGAGAACACAAAGTACAAATGGAAGTCCAAACAAACATAGGCATACGGACAGAACGACAGAGAAGCACGAAAAACAGTAGTTTCTCACTTTCTCGAACTTAACAGCATGAAGGAGGAGGACCTGTAGAGGAGCGGACCCAACTCTAGGCATCGACTACACGAAGGTCATAAAGGCAGCATGTCATCTGTTCACTAACAATGAAGAAAAACTTTAATCTCTAAAATACAGATTAAAGTAAACTCTCAGCGATATATATATATATATATATATATATATATATATATATATATATATATATATATATATATATATATATATGCACACACACACACAGACAGACACCTCTCAGCGTATATACAATGAGACAGACACCTCTCAGAGCATTTATCCTACGAGTCAGCGTCTTTGTCTACAGTGTCCTTAACAGCTGTACTGAAAGTGATCCAGGGCAAAATGACTGCCTGTGGTGCCACCGCATTACATTATTATTGTCTTCCTGAATAATAATTATAATAATAATAATTTTCTAGATCAAAAATAACTACAGCTGCAGTGTTAACCAGCCAATCTATGGCACACTGTTGTTCCTTTAAGGTGGTAGCAGAGTACAAGTTTAACAAGAGAGCAGCTTCCTTGGTGCGTGTCTGTGATGAGGCGAGCGTTCACCGCTAAATCCTTGCTTGTAATAGAATAGCAAAACAAGCTTTACATGGCTTACTGGAGCTTAGGGAGCTTCCACGCGGAGGCTTCCTCGCTTCAGACACTAAGTTATGCTTCGACACAGTGAGGTTTCCAGACCAGACATACACTGAGGTATCTTGAAACACTCTGTAAGGCTTCAGACCAAATACAATAAGACTTACTGACCAGATAAAGTATGACTATCAGATTAGATACAGTATGGCTTTCAGATTAGATACAGCAAAGTTTCAGTGCCATATATACTGAGGCTTCCAAATCAAATACAATAAGGTTTCCAGACCAAATGCAGCGGGGCATCCAGAGACACTCAGGCTTCCTGTCCAGACTCAAGACAAGCTTGTGAAGTAGTGGCCAACAAAGTAATCCCAAGAAACTCTGGGTAGATATGGCAACAACTCGCTGTGTTTGAGAGATCAGTCTTTCTCTATATACAATTCAAGTGAGTTTTTCTATTGGTCTATCGAGACCTAGTGTTCAGTTTTCCTACTATATAGAGCAATGTGCTGACACTATCTATAATCAATACGCCGTTCATTTTATACTGTCAGCTATCTATGTAGAATATGTGTCATAGTATGTGACAGTATGGCACTGTTTTCTATACAGACATCTTGCTGATGGTCACCAACTTCTATCTGGTGCTGCAGGAAGTAGAGTCACTTTTTTTAGGGTCAATCAGGTTTGAGTCTCGCAAGGAACCCTGAGACTGAATGTTCATTAATTTCCCAATCGTTTCGCCGGTGTAGTGACATCCTAAAATCGTGAGATCATTCTCAACAATCCACTCACCACTAGTGCTTCCAGAGCTGGATTAGTATTTGCTGGAAAATAATCTCCGCTCCATCCTTATAGGGAATCGATGCTGCAGGCGGTAGACTTTGTGTTTCTAATGTAAATATACCGAACCTCAAGTCTCGCAAGATGTCATTAGACTAAATATGTGTATGCGCGCGTGTGTGTTAGTTACCATTTTGTCCTAGGCACATGTCGACTAGACACTAGGCCTGTTGTACGTGTGTGTATCTGCGTGTGTGTGTCTGTGTGTCTGCGTGTGTATGTGTGTGTGTGTGTGTGTGTGTGTGTGTGTGTGTGTGTGTGTGTGTGTGTGTGTGTGTGTGTGTGTGTGTGTGTGTGTGTGTGTGTGTGTGTGTGTGTACTCACCTAGTTGTGGTTGCAGGGAACGATTCACATCTCCTGGCTCCTCCTCTTCACTGGTTGCTATTAGGTTCACTCTCTCCCTGCTCCATGAGCTTCATCATACCTCTTCTTAAAGCTATGTATGGATCCTGCTTCAACTACATCACTCTCCAGACTATTCCACTTCCTGACAACTTTATGACTGAAGAAATATTTCCTAACATCTCTGTGATTCATAAGCCTTCAATTTCCAATTGTCACCCCTTGATGCTGTGTCCCATCTCTGAAGCATCCTGTAGCTATCCACCTTGACAATTCCTCTGAGTATTTTATACATCGTTATCATGTCCCCCCTATCCTCCAGAGCCGTCAGGTAGATTTCTCTTAACCTCTCCTTGTAGGACATGCCTCTTAGCTCCGGGACTAGCCTTGT
>NC_091304.1:18227869-18282869 GCF_038502225.1 Cherax quadricarinatus | reverse complement strand
TATACCACATCTTTCTTCCATATACAGTAGCTTCCAAATTTATTTATACTAAGACTTGAAAATAAAAGATGGCCAGGCAAGAAAATGCAGATGTACATTTGTCTATATGTACTAATGATACAGGTGTGTATCAATAGTACATACAGACAATGATTTTGGGCATAATAGGACCATTCTGCGGGGGCGCTGACCACCCGGAACACCCTACAGGTATATACAAAGTGCTTATACGTACTCATCTGCAGGCTATCGTTATTGTGTGAGGCCATTTTTGGCTTTGATAACATGGAGGAGACTCTCTGTGTATTATTATTAGTAATCCTTGTTACTGATAGTATACAAGACAAACAAGTTGATGGCCAAGCCACATGTGCAGCATTTGTGTATCTTCAATGTCGAAGAGCTTCGCCTACACAAGATTCTTCTTCTGTCGAATATAGGCGAATATAACAATGAATACAGCTGAAGTAGTTCTGACGTGATCAGTCCATTATTATTATTATTAAATTCATGGGGAAGCATTATATCCGTAAGGATGATACAGCGCCTGAGAAATGGAAGGCTATCAGGTTTGATCCATGGAAGGAAAAGGCAACTCGAATTTAAAGTAGAATATCCTGACACTTTTATCAACATAAAACCCCACTCCTCGAGTTATACAACTGATGTAAATGCAAATCAAACATATTTCCAAAAATAGATTTATAGAATTCCCATGCACTAGACGATAGGGTCCAAACTCCAGGAATGTCATTTATCTTAAATGCAAAATTACCACTAGCACGAGAGCTCTGTATGCTTTGTGGTGTTTAGACTCAGGTGAGATCCCAGAGGCACTAAGAGCTCAGAGCATCTCTCCACATCACAAAGGGGATATTAAAATAAAGAATTTGTGCACAGTAGAAAGTCGCAAATCATATGGTATGACGTGGTAAACTATGTCAAGGACGTGAAGCTCGTGAATTATCGGGGTCCTAGTCAAAGGAGAGGCTGTGTTCAAGCAGTCACCCATCCAGTTACAGATCAGCCCATACGGTGATTAATCTGACTGACCAATGCACACATCCACAGTGCCACACACAGGTCAACATGACGCTATAACAGTCTAAGAAAGGAAAGCTTTATCAGTCACACAAACATACACAAACGCCCAGAGAAAGCTTAGTCGCACCCTGGGAGCCGCTGAAAATAAGACGAGAATTCAATTTCCTCCTCCTTTGAGGTGGCGGCGCGACTCCCTGTCAAGTTGGCCACTGTGACCCTGCCCACCCCTACTCCTACCACCTTCTTCCACCTTTTTCTTTTGATCCTTCTGCTCCTCCTCCTCCTCTTCCACGTCTCCATCCAGGTTTCCGACCCCCTCCTGATGTATCCAATTTTGTTAAATAATAAAAAAAAGGTCTCCGACCTCTTCCACTCTTCCTACCATACCCTCATACTCCTCCTCTCTCCTCCTTCCTGTTTTCCTTCTCCCTTTTGCAAAAGCACGCAAGATTTTTCAGTTATTAGATAATAGTAATTTGTAAATATAATGATACCAGGATTTTGAAAAAATAATAGATGGAGATGATTTCGCCAAGAGTGCGTCAGCTATTTGGACTGATATGTCATTATGACAGTATGTTCTCTCGCAAAATAGTGGACCTGCCCAATAAACTCTAAAGAAAACTTTCTTCACCTCTTCTTTACCAATCCCAGCCTCCTCTCATTTTCTTCCCCTCATGCCTTTCCTTTTCGCTTCACTACCACCTCTTCCTTCCCACATTCCTCCCTCTCTCGCTCACTGTCACAAAACTCAATAACCTCCCCCCGCCCACCTGAACCCCCTCACCAAACAATCACCGCTGCTTCTGATACAACGCTCTCCCCCACTTTCCCTCGCCCCTGGCTAAGTGGCTCCCAGTGCTTAGGAAATATGAATACGAAGATGGAAAACACTTAAAATCCTATCGTTGGTGAATAGGAGGAAAAAAAGAAACCTGGCAACAAAATATACGATCATAAAGTTGTAAGAAGTGAAAAAGATTTTTAGCATTCTCAGTTAGGAGAACAAAATGAGAGAACTGTAAACTTAAAAAAAGGAGTTATGCCGAAAACACAAAAGGATATATTTCCTCAAAATAAGATGATGGCAGAGTGCCGAAATGATATCTAAGATGAAGTAATATATGGTATAAACACTGTAAATTTTAAAACAATATACGAGAAACTAAACACTGAAGACGGGACACAACAAGCGTAGCTTTCATCCAATAACTACAAACAGAAAATCACAAACGTATAAACATGCAGTCTCACCTGCAGACACACGCGCGCGCATGCGTATATGTGTGCACGTACTGTATATATACATGCATACACATAAAATATCGCATTATTTGCGGTAGTTATCAGAGAAAATGTGGTTTTAAACGAAAGTTAATATTTTACGACAAAAGATGATCTTTGTTGCTGGCTGAAGGGCCATCATGATGCTATCACTGAGAGCTTCCACAAGACCAAGGAGCAGCTCAGACACTCGATCTGGATCACTTGCAAGATTACTATGTCATTCATGGGTCTCGAAGAGCACTCCTGGACTAACAGGACCAATTCCACATTACAGGAAAAGTTAGTGTACTACAAAGGATACTTCTATAGCGTAAGAATTGTTATAACAGTCCACGAGGATTCTTCCAGGTGGCACAAAATGATCATGACTGGACTGCGACTATTAAACTATGACCATTTCTGTGTCGTGATTTGAGGGCCTCTCCTAGTTATGGCTAGGGCCACTCCCAGGCTAAAAAGAATATTCCTGAACCATTAGAGATACTAGTGGACTACGAAAATCACCTTTAGGATAAAAGAATTATTTCCTCTTGTGTTACAGACATGCCTGATTTCAACAACAAACCTGACCAACATATTCCCATAACCACTGTTTTAAACGTTACATATTTTGTAATACTGACCCTCTTCGCCTGACCTTCGCATGGCAGTCGACCAGAGAATCTCAAATGATTTATTTCGTCACGAAATTCTAAGAACATCGGCGTGATTAAAAGCATGGATTATCAGGATGTCACAGAAGGTACAAGTCACCCAACAACACGCAATGTATTCTAAAATAAATATGAATTCAGAATTACACTTTTCAAATTAAAAAACCTCTTTAGTAATGAAAAGAATTCAATCACAAATTATCTGATGTTGGAATTAAAGACGACATTTCAGTTTTTGAAAATAGATGCACGCAAGTACAAACTTCTTAGTATAAATCTTTCCAATTTGATTTCTATTAGATCCATGATGATATCTGGGTCATTTATATACATTTTAAATTTTTTTAATTACCCCATCTATATAGTTTTTATATATGGATCTATGTACCTGACTGTTATCATTTGAATTTCGTTTATTTCTTGCTTGCCTTTCTTCAGTGTCCTGAGATCCCATTTTACTTATTGTCTTTTGCATTTAAATCATCAGCCTTTTGTGTTTTCCTTCGCTATTGCTGTATTCTTTTGATACGCCTCGCCTAATATTTCAGGTTTGCAGTCTTCACGCTTCTATGAGTCCTTGCTTTTCAACAATTTTTTTCTTCTTGGATTTTACATATATATATTTTTTTATGCTCAATTCCCTCTTGTGTATTTAACTTCTGGAAAACTTAAGTCTAACACAATCTCAAGCACAGGATATATACACCGAGAGGTGTATTTCTCTCAGCGTATATATTTTTGTAATTAAACTATTCTTATCTGGTGGAGAAAAGTGTAGTCGTCGATAGGTTTTAAACCTTATTACGGTAACCATTAACCAAAGCCAAGCTCAATCAATACTCTTCTTTTTCTCCATTAAATGCCGTGAAAACCGTCGTTAATTGGCTGAATCCCCGAGGGTAAATAATGATCACCGTGTGAGTTCTTACCTTTTGTTTCTCAGTCAGCTGTCTGATATCGTCAGCGTCGCCCACCACCACGGTCTGCTGACGGGTCATCTGTTCCATCAGCGTCAGCCAGTCACGAATCTATGGAGAAAACAAATATACAATTAGTTGCTAAACCAAAATACTCAAAATGATGATAACCGTGACGGAGATGACGATGACGACTGAGATGATGGTGGAGATAACGAGGATGACCAAGATAATGATAGGAAGAATGATGACGATGAAGGTGGCAGGAATGAAGCAGAGAGACTATCATCCAACATGAGGAAACACTTCGCCAACCAAAATTTCAACAATTAGTTGAAAAAAAAGAATAGTGGGCAAGACGTCTCCATAATGAAGTTACTTCACGTTACATAATCCATAATAAATTTACTTCAAGTTGCATAAGTGTCTCTTTTATACACTTCTTGGTATTATATACCTTAGCGCCCGAAATGCTGTGCTCACTATGGTCTTTCCAAAAATTGAAGTTTTTTTTTTTATATTTATAATTTTATTAAAAATAAAATTATTTGTATTGTTTGTTTGCAACGATAACAAGGACGATGATAATGATGGAAAGATGATCATGTGGATGACAGTAATACTGGGAATGACGATGATAATGGTGATAGTGAGAGGGATGATAATAGCGATGTTAATGCTTTTTATTATGATGCAAGGATGATGAAAATGTTAATACTTATAGTATAAGTGCACTTATAATAATTATATTCACATAAAAGTACACGAAAGGTATAAATGAAACCGTTTAATTATTTCCACAATAAATTGTTTTATGAAAGCAGTGGAGATTTACGAGCAGCATAACGTGCGTTTTGCAAAGTTCATACGCAGGTTGCGAAAATGAAAATACGAAACGACGCAAGATACAAGCCCAACTAAACTTGGCAGCTTGGGGGAAAAATAACCGTTAATTAAGAGAAAAAAAACGTTCACAATAAGAGGAAGCTGGGAAAAATGCAGACTTCATTAAGGCTCTGCAAAGAGGAGAGAACGAGAAAAGAAGATGAAAATTTTCCACCTTACTCGTTAAATAAATGATGATAATAATGTGGAGGACGAGAAAGTGATATATTTTACGCCTAGGAGCGAGTTTATTAGTTATCACTACACATGACCGCCTGCCACGTCGGGGCAGGTAAACAACCAACACGTGGATGCTGCTCCACTTAGGTTGAGCATACTCAAATGTATAAGTGAAAAGGGATGGATTTGAGGACCTGCCAAGTATGGGTGGGTAGGCTTGTTGCACTGTTTCTCTATTCTTATGCTATTATAAGTATGTACTTGCGGAAGTGTGGCAAACAGGTGAGGTGGGCTTGAGCATCCTATGCTGTGTGGGATATGTCGTGTTTTGTGGCGGTGTTGTGAGAGCGGTGGTGGTGTTAGTGGTGATGACTGGGGTCATCTGAACTGATAACCGATATCTGATGATAAATGTGATATGAGCGATGATGATAGTGGTGGTGCTTGTGGTAATGTGATGTTGATGATAACTGCAATGATATGAGAGCTGGTGACAACTGCCCCAACATGATTGTGTTGGTAATAACGATAACGTGGGGGGGGGGCAGAGAAGAGGTGAGCAATTTCTTTGGTTTGAGGGCTTGGCAAAACAGCTGTAACTACTGTTCATATTTCATTTCTACTGTCGGAGCAAGTAGCACTGTTGTCATCAATATCCAGAGATGCTATAACGGTAGAGCTTCAACGTGGGTCACCAAAGTTATCAGCAATGTCTAAAGATTCCTCTCTTGTTGAGGAATTAATCGTGAAAAACTTCACTATATATTTAACGATCCAGTAATGTTCACCACACCTCGTCGGTTGTTCACTCTCCACCTCCCACATGAATGAGTGCTTCTCTGAGAGGAACAATATCAGCAACTGCTGGTTAACACAAGCTGACCTAACCCTCCATTCCTCCTGCGACGGGTGTAACGTGGTGGCGAAGAAATTTGCAGCAGCAGCAGCGGTCTACGAGTGTGCGCACCATATTTACATAGCTCCGGGTGGGCGCCCTCAATAATCTGGTGCTGAGCCCTCCACATTACCATATCTATTCCTGGAGGTGAGAGGCTACCACCCTTACACACCCTGGTAATACCACTACTCATCCAGGTAATAGGTAAAAGGATAAGTGCTTCCCAGTGCCACAATTACCTAGGTCACTCAGTGATACTCCGCGTATGCTCCTCGGATCGAGAGTAGCACCCCAAGTTACCATTTAGTATCCACTGCGGTCAAACATTGAAATCCACCAAGGTGTGGCATCAGGAGACTCAAAGGTGTCAACACTCTTGGGTATCGTAGGCGATCTGAGAGTCTGCGCGCGCACACATACAGGGCGGTCAAAATGACCTTGACGAAGGTGTGGTGAAGGAAGGCTCCATACGTAGTTATAAGAATACACACGATAGAGCCCACGAGGCTGGAAGAGGGGATGCAAATCTGGCAAGAGGCAAGATGACAGGCAGAGCCAGGGAACTGATACTCGACCCCTGCAACCACATCTAGGTAAGTGTGCAATGCAAATTTGTAATCCTGTATAAGTGAGTGAAACCACATTACTCTTACACTGGTGTGTAAGTGGTAACAGAGTGGTGGTAGTGATGGTAGTGTTTTATTTGAATAATTGGAAGCAGCATAGTGAGGATACCTGTGAGTCAACACTGAAACACTTCCAGCAGATCTGGAGTTTACTGACGCAGTGTTCTATAACACACCGGGTTACCACTTTCTGTATAATGTAATATCAAAAATACTTCTGCCTACTACTGAATTAATCAAGATGAATATATCCATTCTTTGCCTCAGGTGGGAGACAGCCAGTGTTTTAGTAATATTAATACTATTGCTACTACTACTAATAGTAATAATTTCCATAAATATTAACATTTATGCTTGGCAGATTTGGAGTTTCTCACATTTTTATTTTGTCAAGGATTGTCTAATAACCCGGCGAAGGAATCGAACTCTGGTTCTTTTAGTTGTTCTCATTGAGCAGTGTGGTGTTTGTTGTAGTGGTGGGTGATGGTGTTGGTGTTGGTGGTGGGTGGTGGTGGAGAAGTCTGGCGGGGCGGTGATAAGCCTCAGCATGACACCCACTAACACTGAGCTGACACACTCCGACACACTCATTAGTCCTTCCCGCCCTCACACCATCCATCCTCCCTCACACCATCCACCCTCCATCACAAATCCTTTACACCATCCACCTTCCATCACAACATCCACCCTCCATCACAAATCCCCCAGACGATCCCTCCACCTTGCCTCACGTGTATCTCTCCCCTGACGTTGGGTCACATTACAGTGAGGGGGATGAGGGAGAAAGGAAGGCGGTATAAAATTAGGAGAATCTAGCTCTAGCCTGGAGTTTACCTGGAGAAAGTTCCGGGGGTCAACGCCCCCGCGGCCCGGTCTGTGACCAGGCCTCCTGGTGGATCAGAGCCTGATCAACCAGGCTGTTAAGAACATAAGAACATAAGAACGAAGGAACACTGCAGAAGGCCTACTGGCCCATGCGAGGCAGGTCCAAGTCTCCTACCGGCTTAAGCCAATGCACCCAACCTAGTCAGGTCAGGTCACATTGACTTAAGGGAGGAACACGGCAACCGACCTGGTAGCACAAGCTATCAGGTCTAACTCACACCCACCCACATCTACTCATGTATTTATCCAACCTATTTTTAAAGCTACACAACGTTCTGGCCTCTATAACGGTACTTGGGAGTTTGTTCCACTCATCCACAACTCTATTACCAAACCAGTACTTTCCTATATCCCTCCTGAATCTGAATTTTTCCAACTTAAAACCATTGCTGCGAGTCCTGTCTAGGCTAGATATTTTCAGCACACTATTTACATCCCCTTTATTTATTCCTGTCTTCCATTTATACACCTCAATCATATCCCCCCTAATTCTACGTCTTTCTAGAGAGTGCAGTTTCAGGGCCCTTAGTCTATCCTCATAGGGAAGGTTTCTGATACATGGGATCATCTTTGTCATCCTCCTTTGTACATTTTCCAGAGAATTTATATCCATTCTGTAATACGGTGACCAAAACTGTGCAGCATAATCTAAATGAGGCCTAACCAAGGATGTATAGAGTTGAAGAACAACCTGAGGACTCCTATTATTTATGCTTCTTGATATGAAGCCAAGGATTCTATTAGCTTTATTGCGAACACTTATGCACTGTTGTCTTGGTTTCAGATTACTGCTAACCAGAACTCCTAAATCTTTTTCGCAATCCGTAATATTAAGATCTACATTATTTAGTTTATATGTGGCATGGTTATTGTCCTGTCCAACATTTAGAACTTTGCATTTGTCTATATTAAACTGCATCTGCCACTTCTCCGACCACTGCATCAGTCTATTCAAATCTTCCTGGAGTGCTCGAATGTCCTCGTCAGAATGAATTCGACGGCCTATTTTGGTGTCATCGGCAAACTTGCCGATGTCGCTCTTTATGCCCTCATCTATGTCGTTTATGTAGATTGTGAACAGCAGGGGGCCCAACACTGACCCCTGTGGAACACCGCTCGTGACACTTCCCCACTCTGATTTCTCCCCATTTATGCAAACTCTCTGCTGCCTATTTGTCAACCATGCCTCTATCCAGGAAAAAATTTCTCCTCCTATTCCATGTGCTTTAATTTTCCTCAATAGTCTCTGATGTGGGACCCTGTCAAAAGCCTTACTGAAGTCCATATACACAATATCATATTCATTACCATGATCTACCTCCTCAAATACCTTAGTGAAAAAAGTTAATAAATTCGTAAGGCAGGAACGCCCCTTTGTAAAACCATGCTGAGATTCGTTGATTAATTTATGCTTTTCAAGGTGGCTACGAACTGCCTCGGCAATTATTGATTCCATAAATTTTCCCACTATGGAGGTTAGGCTTATTGGTCTATAGTTCGAAGCTAAGGACCTGTCACCTGTTTTGAAAATAGGTATCACATTTGCCATTTTCCACTTATCTGGCACCATGCCAGTTTGTAGTGATATGTTGAAAAGATTAGCCAAAGGTGTGCTAAGCTCCTCTTTACATTCCTTTAGAACCCTTGCATACAGTTCATCAGGGCCTGGGGATTTGTTAGGTTTTAATTTATCTATTTGCCTAAGGACCATGTCACTTGTGACCCTAATAGTGCACAGTTTATTATCGTCCTGTTCTACATAATTTATCATTACTGGAATATCGCTGGTATCCTCCTGTGTAAAAACTGAGAGGAAGTATGTGTTAAAAATTCTACACATTTCCTTATCACTGTCAGTGAGCTGACCCGAGGAACTTTTGAGTGGGCCTATCTTGTCCCTGATCTTACTTCTGTATACCTGAAAGAATCCTTTTGGGTTAGTCTTCGATTCTCTTGCAACTTTAACCTCATAATCTCTATTTGCTTTTCTAATTCCCTTTTTTATTTCTCTCTTTAACTGAATATATCGATTTCTTAATTGCCCCTCTCCTCTTTTGATTTGCCTATATATGCCTCTCTTTTGACCAATCAGATATTTTAATCTATTGTTCATCCATTTAGGATCATTTTTGTTTGATCTGATTTCCCTATTTGGAACATAATTTGACTGAGCAGCTAGAACTATGCCCTGGAAAGCATCATATCGGCAACCATCACCACCTACCTGACCCCTAGTCAGGTCATTCCAGTTCAGCCCACCTAAGTAATTTTTCAGTCCTATGAAATCAGCCAAGCGAAAGTCAGGGACGGAGACTTGATTGCCATTATTAGGGGAATTCCATGATATGTTAAAACTGAGTGATTTGTGATCACTCTCCCCAAGCTCATCATTAACCTCAAGATTATTAATTAGTGTTTCCCTACTGGCAAGAACCAAGTCAAGGAGGTTATTTCCCCTAGTTGGCTCTGTCACAAACTGTTTTAAAAAACAATCCTGGATCGTATCAAGAAAGTCACCCGACTCTAAATTTCCTGTCAAATTGCTCCAGTCAATCTGTCTATAGTTGAAATCTCCCATTAGCACAACATTTTCGTATGTAGATGCCTTAGGAATTTCGTCCCATAGAAGTTTACTGCACTCCCTATCAAGATTTGGGGCCCTGTAAATCACACCCAAAATTAGTTTTTCTCGGCCCTCGAGAAGCTGTAACCAAACAGATTCAGTGGCTGACGCTTCTAATTTAATATCTTGTCTAACACAACAATTTAAATTGTCTCTGACATACATCGCTACTCCACCACCTTTCCTGTTGACCCTGTCAGTGTGGAATAATTTATAGCCTTGTATGTGACATTCAGAGGGCATCTCTCTATCTTTCAGATTGAGCCAGGTCTCTGTTATAGCAATAATATCTATGTTTCCTGCACTTGCAATTAATCTTAGCTCATCTATCTTATTTCTAACACTCCTGCTATTAGTATAGTAAACCTTAAGGGAGCTAGTCCCTTGCTGCCCTCTGCTGTCCCCCTTTGTTTGCTGACCTGTTCTATTGTCTTTATTTATAACTTCATGCTGAATGCCTTTTATACATTTACTGTTTCCAACCCTAGTGTTGCAACCTGTTGCTGCTGGCTGCACGCAAACCAACGTACGAGCCACAGCCCGGCTGATCAGGAACTGACTTTAGGCGCTTGTCCAGTGCCAGCTTGAAGACTGCCAGGGGTCTATTGGTAATCCCCCTTATGTGTGCTGGGAGGCAGTTGAACAGTCTCGGGCCCCTGACACTTATTGTATGGTCTCTGAACGTGCTAGTGACACCCCTGCTTTTCATTGAGGGGATGGTGCATCGTCTGCCAAGTCTTTTGCTTTCGTAGTGAGTGATATATGCAATAAGAATAAAAAAAATCCAGGCAATAATTCAAAGCAATTTTTTTTTATCACACTGGCCGATTCCCACCAAGGCAGGGTGCCCCGAAAAAGAAAAACTTTCACCATCATTCACTCCATCACTGTCTTGCCAGAAGGGTGCTTTACACTACAGTTTTTAAACTGCAACATTAACACCCCTCCTTCAGAGTGCAGGCACTGTACTTCCCATCTCCAGGACTCAAGTCCGGCCTGCCGGTTTCCCTGAACCCCTTCATAAATGTTACTTTGCTCACACTCCAACAGCACGTCAAGTATTAAAAACCATTTGTCTCCATTCACTCCTATCAAACACGCTCATGCATGCCTGCTGGAAGTCCAAGCCCCTCGCACACAAAACCTCCTTTACCCCCTCTCTCCAACCTTTCCTAGGCCGACCCCTACCCCGCCTTCCTTCCACTACAGACTGATACACTCTTGAAGTCATTCTGTTTCGCTCCATTCTCTCTACATGTCCGAACCACCTCAACAACCCTTCCTCAGCCCTCTGGACAACAGTTTTGGTAATCCCGCACCTCCTCCTAACTTCCAAACTACGAATTCTCTGCATTATATTCACACCACACATTGCCCTCAGACATGACATCTCCACTGCCTCCAGCCTTCTCCTCGCTGCAACATTCATCACCCATGCTTCACACCCATATAAGAGCGTTGGTAAAACTATACTCTCATACATTCCCCTCTTTGCCTCCAAGGACAAAGTTCTTTGTCTCCACAGACTCCTAAGTGCACCACTCACTCTTTTCCCCTCATCAATTCTATGATTCACCTCATCTTTCATAGACCCATCCGCTGACACGTCCACTCCCAAATATCTGAATACATTCACCTCCTCCATACTCTATCCCTCCAATCTGATATTCAATCTTTCATCACCTAATCTTTTTGTTATCCTCATAACCTTACTCTTTCCTGTATTCACCTTTAATTTTCTTCTTTTGCACACCCTACCAAATTCATCCACCAATCTCTGCAACTTCTCTTCAGAATCTCCCAAGAGCACAGTGTCATCAGCAAAGAGCAGCTGTGACAACTCCCACTTTGTGTGTGATTCTTTATCTTTTAACTCCACGCCTCTTGCCAAGACCCTCGCATTTACTTATCTTACAACCCCATCTATAAATATATTAAACAACCACGGTGACATCACACATCCTTGTCTAAGGCCTACTTTTACTGGGAAATAATTTCCCTCTTTCCTACATACTCTAACTTGAGCCTCACTATCCTCGTAAAAACTCTTCACTGCTTTCAGTAACCTACCTCCTACACCATACACTTGCAACATCTGCCACATTGCCCCCTATCCACCCTGTCATACGCCTTTTCCAAATCCATAAATGCCACAAAGACCTCTTTAGCCTTATCTATATGTTTCACTGTAAACACCTGGTCCACACACCCCCTACCTTTCCTAAGGCCTCCTTGTTCATCTGCTATCCTATTCTCCGTCTTACTCTTAATTCTTTCAATAATAACTCTACCATACACTTTACCAGGTATACTCAGCAGACTTATCCCCCTATAATTTTTGCACTCTCTTTTATCCCCTTTGCCTTTATACAAAGGAACTATGCATGCTCTCTGCCAATCCCTAGGTACCTTACCCTCTTCCATACATTTATTAAATAATTGCACCAACCACTCCAAAACTATATCCCCACCTGCTTTTAACATTTCTATCTTTATCCCATCAATCCCGGCTGCCTTACCCCCTTTCATTTTACCTACTGCCTCACGAACTTCCCCCACACTCACAACTGGCTCTTCCTCACTCCTACAAGATGTTATTCCTCCTTGTCCTATACACGAAATCTCAGCTTCCCTATCTTCATCAACATTTAACAATTCCTCAAAACATTCCCTCCATCTTCCCAATACCTCTAACTCTCCATTTAATAACTCTCCTCTCCTATTTTTAACTGACAAATCCATTTGTTCTCTAGGCTTTCTTAACTTGTTAATCTCACTCCAAAACTTTTTCTTATTTTCAACAAAATTTGTTGATAACATCTCACCCACTCTCTCATTTGCTCTCTTTTTACATTGCTTCACCACTCTCTTAACCTCTCTCTTTTTCTCCATATACTCTTCGCTCCTTGCATCACTTCTACTTTGTAAAAACTTCTCATATGCTAACTTTTTCTCCCTTACTACTCTCTTTACATCATCATTCCACCAATCGCTCCTCTTCCCTCCCGCACCCACTTTCCTGTAACCACAAACTTCTGCTGAACACTCTAACACTATATTTTTAAACCTACCCCATACCTCTTCGACCCCATTGCCTATGCTCTCATTAGCCCATCTATCCTCCAATAGCTGTTTATATCTTACCCTAACTGCCTCCTCTTTTAGTTTATAAACCTTCACCTCTCTCTTCCCTGATGCTTCTATTCTCCTTGTATCCCATCTACCTTTTACTCTCAGTGTAGCTACAACTAGAAAGTGATCTGATATATCTGTGGCCCCTCTATAAACATGTACATCCTGAAGTCTACTCAACAGTCTTTTATCTACCAATACATAATCCAACAAACTACTGTCATTTCGCCCTACATCATATCTTGTATACTTATTTATCCACTTTTTCTTAAAATATGTATTACCTATAACTAAACCCCTTTCTATACAAAGTTCAATCAAAGGGCTCCCATTATCATTTACACCTGGCACCCCAAACTTACCTACCACACCCTCTCTAAAAGTTTCTCCTACTTTAGCATTCAGGTCCCCAACCACAATTACTCTCTCACTTGGTTCAAAGGCTCCTATACATTCACTTAACATCTCCCAAAATCTCTCTCTCTCCTCTACATTCCTCTCTTCTCCAGGTGCATACACGCTTATTATGACCCACTTTTCGCATCCAACCTTTACTTTAATCCACATAATTCTTGAATTTACACATTCATATTCTCTTTTCTCCTTCCATAACTGATCATTTAACATTACTGCTACCCCTTCCTTTGCTCTAACTCTCTCAGATACTCCAGATTTAATCCCATTTATTTCCCCCCACTGAAACTCCCCTACCCCCTTCAGCTTTGTTTCGCTTAGGGCCAGGACATCCAACTTCTTTTCATTCATAACATCAGCAATCATCTGTTTCTTGTCATCCGCACTACATCCACGCACATTTAAGCATCCCAGTTTTATAAAGTTTTTCTTCTTCTCTTTTTTAGTAAATGTCTACAGGAGAAGGGGTTACTAGCCCATTGCTCCCGGCATTTTAGTCGCCTCATACGACACGCACTTACAATAATACACAATAAAGCAATTTTTATTCTGGCTAAATACTCAGATTTTTTACAAATTAGTTTCAATTTTTACAATGTTTGCATTAGGCACATTATTATAGGCATACAACAGCAATAAATGCTGAAGATATAGGTGGCTTGTAGCCTAGTTGGCAAAGCTCTCACTTCAGATACTGAGGGTACAGGTTCGATTCCCAGCAAGGGTGGAAACATTGGATGTGTTCCTTACACCTGTTGTCCATGTTCACCCATCAGAAAAATGGGTACCTGGGTGTTAATCAAAAGGTTTGAGTCACATCCTGACACACAAATTGACCTAATGTGCCCAAAATGCTCTGCACAACAAGGGGCTTTCTATATAGTAGTATGCCACTGATGTCAGCTAGGCCTGTACACCTTGTACATGTACTTGTAGAAATGAAAATACAATGGTACCCTGAGTTTCGTACAGCTCCCAACTCGAACAATTATATGAGTGTATTATTGTAAGTGCTTTTGTAAGTGTATTTTTGGAGGGCTGAAACTGAGTAATCTAATTTCCATTGTTCCTTATGGAAACAAATTTGTTTGGTAACGGTACTCGAACAGCCTTCTGGAATGAATTATGGCCGAAACTCAGGGTACCACTGTATTATATTACAGCCTCTCCTCACTTAGTGACGTATTTGTTTGCTGACGCCTTGGACTTACGACGGGCTCTCTGACCAGTATACATACCTAAATAATATATATCAGACCTGATTTTCTCTATCCTGTTTATTACAATATACAGTACACTACCACAAACATTTAAAAAAATACCAGAAATGTTATAAAAGATGCAAAGGTGACATTAAAACAATATCAAAGAAGGTCGACACAAACCCACTACCATTATAGTATGCTCCTCACTTAACGGCGAATTCGTTTACCGATGTGGTCCTAGGAACAGAACTCTGCCGTAAAGTGAGGACAGGCTGTATATTAATTATTATTATTATTATTATTATTATTATTATTATTATTATTATTATTATTATTATTATAGGATAGCCCAATGAAGCAAACAGTTGCTCAACTTATTTTTACAGCAATTACAATTTGCCCCTTTTTCAAAAGAACATTAAAATGAAATCTATGCAATAAGCATTATTATACAATTTTATCATAAGAATAGAAGAAGGAATTTTATGCAATAACTCGTAGCTTAAAGGTCTTATCAAAAAATTACAAGGAAATTCCATGCAATAAGCCTTATCATAATACAAAAAAAATCCATACAATAAGCCCAATCCTGTATAACAAGACTACAAGAAAATTTCATGCAATAACCTTTATCAGAATATTATAAAAAGTAAAAAAAAGTAATATGTACATGCAATAAACCTTGTCATGTTCCATCATTATAACACCACAAAACAGTGACTTTTGCTATTCAGTAAGCCATATCATATGGACTCCACATGCATGCACATACTTTCAGTGTTGATCTTACAATAAGGATGATAACCTTGGCAGCAAGACAATTATGTAACTGATTGGCATGCAGGTTTTTGAAAACTGATCCTAATTTGTAAAGCTCTATCATTATTATTATTCTTGGTCACAGACGGAATAATAGCTCATGAAATATGACTAGTTATATTAGATAAACATTTCAAAAACTTTAGATACACGAGGATATGCCATAAGTGTAGTATCATTATTATATTCATGAGGAAGTGCTAGACCCTTAATAGTCCCACAGTGCCTCAATTATTACAATACTGTATTATGCATATGGCTACAATGTAAATGTACTCAGTGATGTATGTATGTATGTATGTATGTATGTATGTATGTATGTATGTATGTATGTATGTATGTATGTATGTATGTACAAAACAACCACTCTGAAAGAATAGAGAAATTCCAAGCGCTTTCGTGACTACTCACATTATCAAGGAACTATGAAAGTAAAGCATCCAAGGAAGCTATATAAGGGGTCTGGCCAGCACCTCACTATCAGATCCCACAACGGTTAAACACCTGACGCGCGCCAACCCAATTTGGATAGGTCCTTTGCACAACTCACCCACAAACTATTCTACCCAAGAAAATTTAAAAATTATTATTTGTCCAGTGTATTATTAAATTCTTCCCAAGTCATATTTCGGCTCAGCGGAATATTTTAGCTTTCGTCAAAATCGGCTGCAATTTATACATCATAAACAGGAACGAATTTTGGAAACTGTTTAGACTGCTATTAATTGATCTCTAAGAGTTCTGATAATGATATGATCACGATAAATCCTTTTTGACAGTAAATTAGTCACGATAGCAGCACAGTGGTATCGATAGTAGATTTTCTGACGACAACTGAAAACTGTTTATGGTGAAAACAAATTCTCAGTGACGTTAAAAACTGGCATGAAGAAACGGAGACGTTTTCAAAAGGGAACTAGACCACTATATGCTGCTAGTGCCTAATCAGGCTTGCAATAGCCATTTGGGCCTGCGGGCCACCTAACTGACCAGACGATCAACTGGGTAGCTTGGCCTCAGGACGGGCTACCTGGGAAGAACCCTTGTGAAACAGGTCATAAGTATGTATTTTTATGTTAAAAGTACTGAATAACCAAATGGTTCAAACGTTTAATAAGTTTTACAAGTTAGCACAACCTGCAACTCTATATCTATTTGCTTTATAAGCCTATTCTAGTTGGTGCAGTCACACCCTCCCTTACCCAACACAAAACTACGTCAGAAATGCAAATAATTTTAAATTGCTCGTCGTGACTGCTCGCATTGTAATCACCGGGATCCACAAAACACCCAATATCACTCGACTGCTTCAAAATTCAATACTTGAGGCTGTCAAACAGAGAAAAATACAGCGCCATTCGCCAGCAAGTACAACGCAATACTCGCGAACTTCAAATTTCGATACCGAATAAGATAATTATGCAATAATCGATAAAGTAGTAGCACAGACGGGGGAGATAATATTGGGTTTTCCTCCACACAAAGCCATGATATCTCATTAAGTGACACGTGCAGATTCTCATGCAAAATACAGCAACAGTATTAGCTCTGGTGGTATACTAAAAGAAAAAACTGACTTGCCATGGGGTCGAAGCCTCTCCATTCCGACTGTTAGAAAAATGTCTTTTCCGAATAACTGGGAAAGTGGGGAGATGGATCTTCAACTTCCTAACAAATCGAACACAAAGAATAGTGGTCAACAGAGTTAAATCGGAGGCTGCCATAGTGAAGAGCTCTGTTCCACAAGGCACAGTACTCGCCCCCATCTTATTCCTTATCCTCATATCAGACATAAACAGAGATATACACCACAGCACCGTATCATCCTTTGCGGATGATACTAGGATCTGCATGAGGCTGTCATCTGCTGAGGACGCGGTTAATCTCCAAGAAGATATAAACAAAGTTTTCCAATGGGCAACGGTAAACAATATGATGTTCAATGAGGACAAATTCCAACTACTCCGTTATGGAAAACTGGAGGAGATAATAACTAGAACAGAGTATACTACTGACTCCGGCCATACAATAGAGCGGAAAACTAATGTAAGGGACCTGGGAGTAGTAATGTCTGAGGATCTCACTTTCAAGGATCACAACAGTGCCACGATCGCACGTGCAAAGAAAATGATAGGATGGATAATGAGAACTTTCAAAACGAGAGATGCCAAGCCCATGATGATCCTTTTCAAATCACTTGTTCTCTCTAGGCTGGAATACTGCTGTACATTAACATCTCCATTCAAAGCAGGTGAAATCGCAGATCTAGAGAGTGTACAGAGATCCTTTACTGCACGTATAAGTTCTGTCAAGCACCTTAACTACTGGGAACGCTTTGAAGCACTTGACTTGTACTCGTTGGAACGCAGGAGGGAGAGATATATCATAATCTACACTTGGAAAATCTTGGAAGGAATGGTCCCAAATCTGCACACAGAAATCACTCCCTACGAAAGTAAAAGACTGGGCAGGCGATGCAAAATGCCCCCAATAAAAAGTAGGGGCGCCATTGGTACACTAAGGGAAAACACCATAAGTGTCCGGGGCCCAAAACTGTTTAACAGCCTCCCATCAAGCATTAGGGGAATTGCCAATAAACTCCTGGCTGCCTTCAAGAGAGAGCTGGACAGATACCTAAAGTCAGTGCCGGATCAGCCGGGCTGTGGCTCGTACGTTGGAATGCGTGCGGCCAGCAGTAACAGCCTAGTTGATCAGGCCCTGATCCATCGGGAGGCCTGGTCATGGACCGGGCCGCGGGGGCGTTGATCCCCGGAATAACCTCCAGGTAACCTCCCATAATTGTGTAGACGTATGTAATCCTTGTGAATAATAATTTAAATCCTTGTGTTAATGAATTTAATCATTCTGTAGACAAATATGATACTTGTTTACATTGTGCACACTGGTGACAATAATAATAATAATAATAATAATAATAATAATAATAATAATAATAATGCTGTAGTTTGGCAGACAAGTACAGAGAATCAAAGTTAATGTCAGTGACGCTAATGTATTGATAGATTGCAACAACACAGCAGAGGAAAATTGGGAAATCAGTGATAATTAGCAAAGTTCTTAAATATAATCCTTGTGAAGTAGGAGGGATAGAGAATTTGGTTAGGTTAGGAAGGATGCGAAGGGAGGGACAGCATTTGGTTAGGAAGGGGAACGTAAGAGGACTGTAAGGGAAAGGTTGTATTTTGGTTAGGAAGGGGTGCATTTAGCTCTAATAGAATGTTAAGTAGTCGGTGTTTGTGAAAGTACCAATAGAAGAACTCAGTATATCCTGAGAGAGGAAGATAAAAATATAATTTTCCTTCAACGAGCATAAATCGTGCATTACTGGACGACAGTCATCAACTGTTGTTAACGTTGATGGATTTCCTTAGGTAATTAGTGCTCCAATGTGTCAACCGCCCCCCCCCCAAAAAAAAAAAAAAATCTCACTTTTCGGTAATTCACTTCGCAATTTGGTATGCCGCCCGCAAGACTGTCACAGTAGAAGCACTTTTTCTCTTCAGGTATTTTGCTTTCTCGGTATTTTTTTTTATTTTACCGCTGGCTCTCCCTCCCCCTCTCTGTCCCTTTCTTTCCCTTCCCCCTTCTTCTCTGTCCCTTTCTTTCCCCTCCCCTTCTCTGTCTCTTTCCTTCCCCTCCCCCCTCTCTCCCTCAAACACACACGTACACACGCACACATACACGCGCGCGCGCGCGCACACACACATATTGGGGAAGAGTAACAAGCGGGGTTCCGCAAGTGGAGAAAAATTTTCTCCAACCATCAGGGGGAGGCGCCCCTGGGGAAAGTGATGGCTCCTGAGGCAATGACCCCGAGGGAGCGAATATTCCTTTTTCTTACTTTCCCACACTCAGAGGATAAAAGGGGTCATAACCTGTATCCTTTGCACTAGCAGAGATCAAGGTCTTATACATTACTACACAACTTTAATTAGCGCATTTCAGAATGCCCATTCGTCTTAACACCTGTGTCTGATCCAGCAAAATCAGACACCCTCTGAGATTACAGATTCATAGATGATAAAAGGCGACACCCGAGACTCACACGTGTACAGAAGTTACACAACTACTGGATCACTATGATATGGCCTTGGATGCACTGGAAGAAAATCAGAATGCAGATGTAATATACACAGACTTTGCAAAAGCGTTTGACAAATGCGATCATGACGTAATAGCGCACAAAATATGTGCTAAAGGAATAACTGGGAAAGTGGGGAGATGGATCTTCAACTTCCTAACAAATCGAACACAAAGAGTAGTGGTCAACAGAGTTAAATCGGAGGCTGCCATAGTGAAGAGCTCTGTTCCACAAGGTACAGTACTCGCCCCTATCTTATTCCTCATCATCATATCAGACATAGACAGAGATATACACCACAGCACCGTATTATCCTTTGCGGATGATACTAGGATCTGCATGAGGCTGTTATCTGCTGAGGACGCGGTTAATCTCCAAGAAGATATAAACAAAGTTTTCCAGTGGGCAACGGAAAACAATATGATGTTCAATGAGGACAAATTCCAACTACTCCGTTTGGAAAACTGGAGGAGATAATAACTAGAACAGAGTATACTACTGACTCCGGCCATACAATAGAGTTGAAAAATAATGTAAGGGACCTGGGAGTAGTAATGTCTGAGGATCTCACTTTCAAGGATCACAAGTGCAAAGAAAATGATAGGATGGATAATGAGAACGTTCAAAACGAGAGATGCCAAGCCAATGATGATCCTTTTCAAATCACTTGTTCTCCTTAGGCTCGAATACTGCTGTACACTAACATCTCCATTCAAAGCAGGTGAAATCGCAGATCTTGAGAGCGTACAGAGAAACTTTACTGCACGTATAAGTTCTGTCAAGCACCTTAACTACTGGGAACGCTGGGAATCACTTGACTTATACTCGTTGGAACGCAGGAGAGAGAGATATCATAATCTACACTTGGAAAATCCTGGAAGGAATGGTCCCGAATCTGCACACAGAAATCACTCCCTACGAAAGTAAAAGACTGGGCAGGCGATGCAAAATACCCCCAATTAAAAGTAGGGGCGCCATTGGTACACTAAGAGAAAACACCATAAGTGTCCGGGGCCCAAGACTGTTCAACAGCCTCCCATCAAGCATTAGGGGAATTACCAATAAACCCCTGGCTGCCTTCAAGAGAGAGCTGGACAGATACCTAAAGTCAGTGCCGGAGCAGCCGGACTGTGGCTCGTACGTTGGACTGCGTGCGGCCAGCAGTAACAGCCTGGTTGATCAGGGCCTGATCCGCCGGGAGTCCTGGTCATGGACCGGGCCGCGGGGGCGTTGATCCCCGGAATAACCTCCAGGTAGCCTCCAGGTAAGGGGTAATCTCTGCATAATTTAACGTAAGACGTTTGTCTGAGAAAATAGCTATTTCCCCAGGCCGGGAAATATCCGAAAATATATGCCTGGGTACTCTAGAAACACCCAGGTCTTAATAACTTACAGTCAGCATCTCAGATTCAAGGAGTCGTCTCCCTCTGATTCAAGTGAGTTGTCACAGCCGGCATCTATGCCTGTTGACCCAGAGTCAGCAAATATCCACCCATAAAGGAGGGCGGGAGGTAGCAACAGGCAGAACCTGATTCGAGATTGCGAATCAACGAGTGAAGTGTATCATGAGAAGGTTGGGTGACGAGGCGCCTTACCCGGCCACCTGACGTAGAAACATTCGTTGCCAATTTTCGTGTGCGTGTTTCCCGTGACATGCAGACGACGAAATGGAGACGTCAAGCCAACGATAGCGGTCTCAGTGATGTCACGACGTCACAGGCTCCTGTTACAAATGAGCCAGGTAAGTTCTATTTCTCTTACATCTGCCAATCTAGTGCTGTAGTACTTAGGGACAATGTCAAGGGAATAAACCTGACATAAGAGAGTAATATGTCAACTAGGCATGTACCAATCCTATGTATAATCACCTTTCACAGAGCCCTGGTGGGTCTTTAGACGGCGAATTACGAAGGCGCAGCACTTGGGGGGGATCTGCAAGTGATTTCGAGCTGTCACCAACAAAAATGAGTATTAATTCACGTAGCGGTTCCTTTATAATACTTTCTATTTACTCATCTTACCCAAAATCCCACACAGCAAGAATCAGTATTACGACCAGTACTCTTTCTGGTTTATATAACATACAAGATGGGCTCGAGTCAGATGTTTGCTAATGATGAAACATTTATGAGTATAAAAACAGCTGAGGGAAAGGGAAAGCTGCAACTGGTTGGCCAAGTGGTTGCTTTAATTCAACTCCAACAAATACAAGGTTATGAAGACTGGGGAAGGGACAAAAAGACCTGATAAGGAATATAGACTAGGGGGACAGAGGCTGCAGACCATACTCGAAAGGAAACCTATGAATGAACATAGTTCCCAACATATCGCCAAAGACTCACATCAGCTGAATAACATCTGCAACCAATGCTGCGAAAAGTCATTCCGGGTCCTTTTTATGACATATATCAGGTTCATCTTGGAGTATGCAACACCGGCGTGAAATACACACCAGAAAAAGGATGTTAAGGAACCGTAGAATCTGCACAGGTATGCAATGAGAGCAGTTCGTAATCTATGGTGTATGAGCTATAAGAAGAGGTTAAAGGAATTTAATTTAACCACATTGGAAGACAAAAGAAATAGTGGAATAGTGGAAGCAGGCTCCATACCTAGTTTTAAGAGCAGATACGACAAGGCCCACGAAGCTAAGGAAGTAAATTTACCAAGTTGCAAGTTGAGAGGCAGCCCAGGAACTAGTTTCGACACTTGCAATCACATATAGGTGAGTGCATGTAGGTAAGTACACGCACACACATACACACAATGTTAAATATAAGAACAGCTTCAGTCGACTTCTAAACAGCAAGGTTCCTCGTGTTCGACCAAACCAGCCAACTGGTTCTGCCACGAGGTTTGCTGATGCATTCAGGTACACCTTGTGTTTTGCCCCGAGGTTAACAGTTATTCCCTTCTACCGCTCCCCTTTCCGCGCCTCCCTCCCTCGCAGCTTTGTTCCCACTCTAACTATAATGTATAATGCTCATGTGTCCAAGTTTCCTTTAATAAAATTAACTATCAGCGGTGGATATATCACGATTCCTTTTGTTTGCGTTGCCAAAAGAATTTTGCTTTACCATGTCATGAAATTTTGGAATGAAATAGCATATTGCAAACAAGTGACATGCTGCAGAACAGGCTTTTACTGGGAGAATATTTCACTTTACAAGAGCTTATTATGTCATGATTTGATAAAGCTCCAAATAGAGAGAAAAGATCCCATTAAATGTTTGTTTGCAATTTGTGTGGTTGTCTTCAAATCTTGATGTCTGCTCCAATGTTTCACTTCACAGAGGAAGAAAACTCTTGTTGGGACTATTATCTTAATTATATATATTCTCTTGATGACACACCTCAGCAACCCTCATGGTTGAAGGGAGACAAGACTCACCAATTATCAAAAAGTCATTTAACTCTGAAGCCTCTTTGAAGCAATGGTTGGATGACATTAAACACTTAAGATTCATTAAGGTTGGAATAATTAATAGGTTCTGAAGAAGCAGTGAGCTTTGAAGACATGACGGTCTTTGAAAACCTACTAAGTCTACAGCTTTAGCAAACATCATAGCTTAATAACCTTGGAAGCCACACCAAGATTTGAAGCCTCATTCACCTTCCCAACTTCATTAACGTTTAAAATAACAGTGACGTCTCACTGAACGGAGCGGGGTTCGAGTCCATGGCAAGCCAGTTTTAAGATAGTGCACAGCGCGCTGGCCTGCTGATTTCGAAACTCAAGCTCCACGCCGTTCGGCGATTTTGAAACATATAAGTGACGTATTTAACCGACCTAAGCTATGCAGACACATCCCTGAAACTACCATCATATGCACCTCCCTAAGATCTGCACCTGACACATCCCTGAAACTCTACCAACATATGTACCTCCCTAAGATCTGCACCTGACACATCCCTGAAACTCTACCAACTTTTGGGGCTCGCTCGGATCTACAGCCTCACAAATACCTGAGCCACTACGTGTCTTTAGAACCTCCTTAAAACTCTAAAAGCTCCACAGACATCAAACCCATAAACCACCGAAGGCTTCGGTAGCTTCTGAATCCCTACAAACTTTGAAGTCCCACTAAGCTTTCTCATGTTTGTAAGAAAGATGAAGAGGTGGAAGAAGAAAGGGCTAAAAGAAAAAGGATGGAGGAAAATGAGAGGAAAGGAGAATGAGGAATGAAGAAAGCAAGGAGAGGGGGGGGAAGAAAACAGACAGAAGCGTGCTGCAAATGCAGCACGAGGGAAGGACAGAGCGAGGGAAAGAGCAAGGGAAGGAGAGCCAGGGAAAGAGAGCGAGGGAAGGAGAGCCAGGGAGAGAGAGCGAGGGAAGGACAGAGTCAGAAAAATAGAGCGAGGAATAGAAGGAAGAACGACAGAGATGGGGAAAGACAGAAGGAAGAAAAAATAAAGAAGAAATGAGAGAAAGGGAAGGAAAACAGAACAGGAGGGAAAAAAGAATGAAGGAAGAAAATGGAACAGGAGGAAAGGAGAAAAGGATATAGGGAGAAAAAGGGGAATGAGAGAGGGAGCTAAGAATGTAAGAAAAAAGAAATGGAAGAAAAGGGGAGGGGTGTAAGGAGATTATTATTATTTAGTATTAATAGTATGAGTCACTCGGAAGCGGTAAATCCGCAGGAGTCATACATCACCTGGTGGAATGAAAGAATCAGGTTCGGTTCAAGGAAAGGGAAAATATATTTGATTCTTTGAATCAATAGCCCCTCGCCGGCATGAAGTTATCTCCCTTGAGGGGTGGACGTAAGGAAAGGGGCATAAGAGAGAGAGAGAGAGACAGACAGAGAGACAGAGAGACAGAGAGACAGAGAGACAGAGAGAGAGAGAGAGAGAGAGAGAGAGAGAGAGAGAGAGAGAGAGAGAGAGAGAGAGAGAGAGAGAGAGAGAGAGATAAAGAGAGAAAGAGAAAGAGAAAGAGAAAGAGAGAGAAAGAGAAAGAGAAAGAGGAGTCATAACCAATGACAGGCACCCCTCTTTCCAATTGTCGTGTAGCCACGTACATTCCCCACGCTGCCCCACCATCAAGGTAGACTGTCCCTACCAGAGTGTACCTTCACTGACACACTTCACTGGTCGATCACCTGTGTACACAACTCGAGTTATGGTGCTATAATTGTGCGCCGCCAAGGTAAACTCAAATGTATACTGTGACAAACTGAATAATTTAACAATGCATATTTCCGGTAAACCTATGCATATCAATGACTAGTCTGCACATTGTATACTGTTTTGTGTTAAAAAGGACTCATACCAGTGAAGAACCACCTATAAAAAACAGTTATATGGAAACAATAAACAAAAAAACATACTCTGTTCGGAAGAGTCAGATACAGACATTTAAAGAAAATATACTTTTTTAACAGACATTTAAAGAGAGAATACTTTTTAACAGACATAGAGAGAATATACTTTTTTATAACTCTCCGTCATCACCTCACATAAAAACTATCCACCGCTGACCTTGTAAACAACACTACACAAACATGTTGGTTCATTTTTTACTAATCAAAACTGGATACAACAGCAGTGTGCTGCTACCTTATTCTCTATGAGAGTTGTACAGTGGGAACAAAAGCCTACTATGCTCCCCTAGTCACATTCCATCAGGCAGGATGGAGCTCACATAAGGTGTTTGAAATCTGCCAGCCTGAGCCGGGAGACTTCAGTCAGGGCAGTGTGGGTATCGTCAAGTATTCCTTCAAGTGTTCATCAACTACCAGAGATTGAAAAGGCTTTCTTCCAGCATAGCTGGAGTTACTATCATTTGAAAATTACTATCTCTACGGTTCTAGCAATTATACACAAACAAAACTCTACGGGGTGGGTGACCCGTGTATCACATTAGTATCATTCATAACATCGTCATCCGAAACCCGTAAGGTCATGCATCGCCTTGCGAAGAGAACTTTCAGAAAGTCGTATGTACTTCAGAAATCACAGAAAGAAACTCCATGATTTTCTAAAAATGCTAGGCACAGTGAGTGCAACACACTTGCCCGTTCTATTTCCATGTCTCTCACTATATAAACTAAGATCAGAATGTAACATACTGGTCTCTGAAGTTATACACACACACGCAAAAATTATTCAGATAAGGATTAAAGTCAAACTTTTGTGTATTTCCTCTCTCACAGACCACTAGAATTGTGATAAAAGTTGCTGTCTTGCCTGAACTTGTATTACTCGATGAGAACTAGCAAATGAATCTGAAGAAATCATTACAGTAGAAATAGCAATGAGAAGATATTCTGTACCGTCCATCACAAAGAAACAGTAACCTGCTTCGTAGAATACAAGGTACCGCCATTGCTATACCTACACCGTGTCAGAAAATAATACTTCACCATCCAAACATGATGCCTAATATTGGCGTTATCTGCCTATTAATAACCCGTAACAAAGTTAACATTCCTCCGGTTGGTAATTTCACGTTGGAGTAACCGGTCCTTCTGCATGATAAATAAATCCCATAAATATATAATACTACCAAGTTCCCAGACAGCAACGCTTGCTACTGCAGTTGCTGCCACGATACCACTGAATAGGCACGAGTTCATGTACACAATCTCTTGGTGCAACCGGCTCTCAACCGTGCGTGCGTGAGAAAACGCGTTTGCATTCTACGATACTTCCCTTTTTCCTCCCCCCGCTAGCAGACGTAACCCACTTTTTTAATTTCGTTATTTTCGGATTATAATGAAATATACATCAGCACACGTTAACTTAGTTAAACTGACCTAACATAACCGAAAATAATTAATATTACACTTTCATTAACATTTCAAGTGAACGGAAATACACGCAGGGCAAGTGGTGTGACACTGGCTGCTCTAACTGGACAACAATTTGCATGGTGACCAACCTGGCAACAAACACAGTTCCACGAGTGTACCATTTACGGTCTACATACGTCACAAAAATGATCTGCAGAAAACTAACTCTTGCAGACGCATTTTCCCCAGACAGGCAATATACTGTGTATGTTACTGAATAAATTTTCTGACTACACTATCATTCATTCACTTAGTATGCGAGGACCAGTAACGCGAAGACTTTAAAAATAAAATCTAAAAATCATTTGAATGGCGTGACTGAAGGGGGAGGGTGGAAGAGGAAAGAGGAGGAAACTCCCAACTCATTAGCCACCTATCCAACAAACCCTTTCATCAACAAGAAGAGTCTGCCCTTTCCCCTTAATTATACTGCAACACCAAAACATGCCCCGGAAACTCTCTCGTATGGTGGGTAATCCGGCCACTCACCCAGAGCTCACTCACTCCCCCACTTTATACACAGGAACTCAATTTCAGGCAGACTCATCCACCAACATTTTCAGTTTACATGCACGTACCTTTCTCTAACCTAACTCATCTTCTCATTTTACATAATTGCACCCTTTTCTAAAATATTTTATTATGCCTGCCCTCACGTTTAACATAAACACACATACTAAATGTGAACTTGGGTCCCATATATCTTTGAAATTTACAATAAACATTTATGTTTAAAACACAACCGAAAGTAAAGCCGCTTCTTTGTATGTTATTCCTGTCAAGTTAGCAAATGCAGGACTCGTGGATTTTTGTGCATTCGGATTCCTAAAATAGGCACACACACAATGCGCGCACACGTACACACACCAGATCGGGGGGCTAAGACTCGATCCGTGTAAAAATAAATAGGAAAACACACAAACACACACACACCAGCACATAAGTTAGCATCAGATGCAACTCCGATCCTATCCCATTTTTTTTTTTTACATTTATGAAGAAATATCAGTAAGAAGAGTACTTTTGTGAATTATGTGAGTAAATTACCGGCAGGAGGTTTACAGGGCATTACCTGAATTATTACCTGCAATTTGGGTGAGGTAAGTTGGACTTCAGTCACTGGAGGTCGCCTAACTGTAACTCCCTCGATGCCCATTCCCTACCACACTCATAAAAAGCTAGACCTGACATTACATTAATAATTACAATATTAAACATTAGTGCCAATATGGTTAAATTATAAAATAATAAGGAATGTATATGATTAGGCTTGCTGGGTACACAAAAGAAATTGGTATTGGCACTTACCATTTAATTACTGAAAGACACTTAATGCTAATGGAACACACCCTAACCTTACCCTAGTAGATAGAATTTACGATGGCCAACGCAAAAACTACTGAAAATTATGGATAAGCGTCACTTAGCTGAGGTGTGCTCCTGGGAGAACTGGTGTCCTCTATTTTTCCGTCCTGGTTGCCGAACTGTAAGGATTTTCCAAACTATTTATCCCAATTCTTCAGCAGGGGATATTAACACGGGTTCCTATTGCAAATTCAGGCCGAAAAACCCCAACTGACCTTCGAGAACGCCTGATTACATTGCACAATTCAGTCCAGTATTCACACATCAAATTCAATGTGGTGTCTTCTCTCTGCTGCATCACTTCTTGGGCTGTTCTGCCTCCCCTTCACTCGAATATCAGAGAGTCCAAATAGCATCACATCTTAATACGCGATTATATTATTCATTTATATGTTCTACATTTAGGAAATTATGTAAAAAAATTCCACAAGTACATATTCATGGAGATCTTTCTGATATAAATTTTAGCAATACGTGGTTACTTCCCGTTATTGGCCTACAGTCATTCATAAAACATTGGAAAGTGATGATTCAATATTACTGGCGGCCAAGTCGATAAGCTACTCTACTTTTCAGTGATAGACACCTTAATACTCTTCTCCCCTCTCACTCCTTACCCCCCGCACTCTCTCCCTAACATTCTCCTCCCTCCCCTCCTCTCCCTCCCTCCGTCTCTTCCTCGCCTCCTCTCCTCTCCTCTTCCTCCCACCCTCTCTTCCTCCCCACCTCTCCCTCCCTCCCTCTCTTTCTCTACACTTTCCCATTAACATATGCTAATCTGTTGTACACAGACTCGCAGCCTACCTCTAAACAGCCCGTTTTTAACACCACTAACCCATCATCCACCCTCAACCATCCATTCACAACCAAGTAAAAATTCACCCAGAACTACCCAATGTCTATCTGAAATAAACAATAATCACGCTAATACACTCACTCATCCGCAACCACGCGCTTTTTACCTTGATTATCCAGCATTCACCCGTAACTAACCATCATTCATCCACAGCCAGACATCATTCACCAATAATTAACATTTAGACAAAATCAATTATTCATACAGGTAACTAGCCCTCTACGAATCACCACCCAACCAACTACAGTCAACTATCATCCAACCAACTACCATCCAACCTACCATAACCAACCACCACCCAACCAACTACAGTCAACTATCATCCAACCAACTACCATCCAACCTACCATAACCAACCACCACCCAGCCAACTACAGTCAACTATCATCCAACCAACTACCATCCAACCTACCATAACCAACTACCACCCAACCAATTACAGACAACCACCACCCAACCAACTACAGGCGACCATCACCAGTCAAACAAAAGCACCTAACCGCTTACAGCGAACTACTATGAACAACCATTAAACCCTTACCTATCTGAAAACAACAGTCACCGCTGACCTACCTGCTAACACTCCAACCACCACTCATCAACAAGCGCAAACTTCAACCAAACAATCTTTTCACTTATCCACTCATAATCACAGCCATTTATCACTACAATTATTAAGATCTCTCCCCAAGTTACTTGCAGTAATGAAGTTGGTTAAAATCCAGCAAAGTCTTTCTACTACTCTTTTTCGCCGATTTCCCAAAGTTTCGAAGATTTATTTGACTTTCTTGCCAGCCTGGGTGGAATATTAAACAAACTAATAATGAAACTCTCTCGTGGGCAACCTCAAGTGTTGTCAGAACAAACAAATTAAAGTGTCTAAATGTTGCACATTTCACCGCGACAGTTAGCCAAGAGAGTCTTGTGTTACAGGTCAACTTTACCCACTGATATTTTTACAGAATCTGTGACCTCACCACAATTGCTGGCTTAACTTATCTTCAAATACTGTCCCAGAAGTCATGGCGTTATGTCATATATCTTCTAGTTAAACCGATTAACTATGGGTTCGATCTCCACTTCGCTCAGTGAGTTCTTTACAATCGCGTCGTTACGATTTCGCGAGTTTTATCAATATTATCACAGTGTTAATGACGTCGCTATAAATACTCCATCCATTTTATCCCGTTCCACACGATATAACTGCTCCCAATATTCATTTTCTGATTCCTACACTACTAACACATTTACGACCTCACTGACAGACACCTACTGCAGGAAACTTTTCTTATACACAAGATTTCGTTCTGCGTAGAGCTTTATCCAGTTATGACTTGATAAATCTCTACACGAACATTTACATATCTTCCTACCATGACTGTTGACAATACCTGCAATCCAACACTCCCATACTTGCTGGAAATACCTGCCATACAAAACTACCATACTTGCTGTCAAAACCAGCCATCCAAACAAAGAAACTTGTTGACCATATCTGCCATCCAAAGCTACCATACTTGCTGGCAACACCTGCCATTCAACACTACCATACTAGCTGCCCATACCCGCCATCCCACAACATAACATCACTAGCTGCAGCTACTTTTACCGGCTGACGTTGTACTTAACACCCTTCCTGTATCAGTGACACCAACAGTATAATAACCATGAGTAAACCAGTAACGTCACTCACAACAACTGGCTTCATTGGCTAACATTCTATACCAGTGTCAGCATATTAAAAAAAAAGTGACGCCACATGTTTACATGGCCTCCAATAATCGAAACAGCCACATGTTGCTTTCACATCAATGACCCAAACCAACACAACTATGCCTGTTGGTTGGAAGATCCACCAGTTGCTCTTACTTCGGTGACCTATAAGAGTATACTCGTAATTCTCATTGTTTCTTTCGTTTGTTTGCCAATCTCAACCTTATAGTCTCTAATGACCCCGGTATTGATAGAAATTATCTAGGTCTCTCTTTAAGAGTGAGATAAAGCTCCCATACCATCTCTGTTACCTAAACACATTGCTCAATACTATCTCTATTAAGTACAAGACCCCACACTACCTCCATTAAGTACAAGACCCCACACTACCTCCATTAAGTACAAGACCCCACACTACCTCCATTAAGTACAAGACCCCACACTACCTCCATTAAGTACAAGACCCCACACTACCTCCATTAAGTACAAGACCCCACACTACCTCCATTAAGTACAAGACCCCACACTACCTCCATTAAGTACAAGACCCCACACTACCTCCATTAAGTACAAGACCCCACACTATCTTCATTAAGTACAGGACCCCCCACTATCTCCATTAAGTACAGGACCCCATACTATCTCCATTAAGTGCAAGACCCCACACTACCTCCATTAAGTACAGGACCCCACACTTTCTCCATTAAATGCAGGACCCCATACTACCTTCATTAAGTGCAGGACCCCATACTACTTCCATTAAGTACAGAACCCCCATACTATCCCCATTAAGTACAGGGCCCAATATTATCTCCATTAAGTACATGATCCCCACGTCATCTCCATTTGCTAAGTGCAAGGCCCTATACCATCTGCATTAGCTTAGTAGAGGGTAGTACAAAAGGTCCATTATCTAAGTATGGGGCACCATTAGCTACACATATATTTTACTGGCGCACATAAAATAAACGCCCGTACGCCTTTAAATAAGAGTGAATATCTCTGCAGTGGAATGTTTGCTTCAATATTCAATATAACCTCAACTAAAGTAATAAATTTCAGGCCAGATTTTTTTTGTGGGAGTGGAGGAGGGGAGAAAGAGGGGGAGTGGAGGAGGGGAGAAAGAGGGGGAGTGGAGGAGGGGAGAA
Source organism: Cherax quadricarinatus (assembly GCF_038502225.1). Classification (NCBI taxonomy): domain Eukaryota; kingdom Metazoa; phylum Arthropoda; class Malacostraca; order Decapoda; family Parastacidae; genus Cherax; species Cherax quadricarinatus. Next base: position 18,251,323 of record NC_091304.1, on the reverse strand, counting down.
AGAGGGGGAGTGGAGGAAGGGAGAAAGAGGGGGAGAGGAGAAGGGGAGAGAGGGGGAGTGGAGGAAGGGAGAAAGAGGAGGAGGGGAGAGAGGGAGTGAGGAGGAGGGAGGATTTAAAACGGCAACATTTCCAAGTTCTTAATACCGATCTTTTACGAAAGCTTCTTGTAATGTGCAAGTTTTTCATCTAGTTTGAAGCCAATATTACCTGCATACATATTCGTGTTATTATGCCAGTCAGGGTATCAGGAAGTGTGTGGGGGTTGGGTGTTGTATTATCAGGGTATCAGAAGCGTTTAATACCAGCCGGTCAGTGCACTTCCTGGTTATCAATTAAAAAATCATGCGGCATGCACGAGTAAATAAGATTCCAAAAATTAACAATTATTCAGCTCCTGAGGAATTCATATTAACTAATATTACTGTCAGGAGGGACATGGTTATCAAACAGGTCCCCGGGACCCGACGAGTTGTTTTCCAGGGTACTTAAAGAATGCAAGATGGAGCTTAGTCAGCCATTAACGAGCGTGTTTAATGCGTCCATCCTAACTTGTGTTGTGCCAGAGATGTGGAAGATAGCTAATGTGGTTCCTATATTCAAATCAGGAGATAAGGCCATTCCATCAAATTACCGGCCAATAAGCCTGACGTCTATAGTAGGCAAATTATTAGAATCAATCATAGCTGACATTATTAGAGGTCATCTTGAAGAGCATAATTTGATTAATGAATCTAAGCATGGGTTCACGAGAGGTCGTCCCTGTCTGACAAATTTACTTACGTTCTTCAATAAAACATTTGAGGCAACGGACAGTGAAAAAGAATATGATATTGTTTATTTGGATTTCAGTAAAGCCTTCGACAGAGTACCTCACAAGAGACTCTTAAGAAAAGTGGCAGCTCATGGTATACGAGGTAAAGTTCTAGCATGGATAGAAAGCAGAGTTTCCATTAATGGGGTCAAATCTGAATGGGGACTGGTCACTAGTGGTGTTCCACAAGGATATGTTTTAGGCCCATTGTTCATAATTTACATTAATGACCTTGATGAAGGAATTACAAGTGACATGAACAAATTTGCTGACGATACAAAAATAGGCCGTATGATTCATTTTGAGGAGGATACCAGTGAACTCCATGAGGATTTGGACCTCCATGAGGATTTGGACAAGTTAATGTCTTGGTCTGAAAAGTGGCAGATGAAATTCAGTTTGGACAAGTGTAAAGTCCTAGTCCTTGGGAATGAAAATAACCCTCGAAGTTATAAACTAGGTGAAGTAGAACTTGATCATACAGAATGTGAAAAAGACTTGGGAGTCATGGTAAGCATAAATCTAAAACCAAGACATCAGTGCCTAAGTGTACGCAATAAGGCTAACAGATTACTAGGATGTATTTCAAGAAGTATAAGTAACAGAAGTCCGAAAGTTATTTTACAGCTCTATACATCACTAGTGAGGCCTTATTTGGATTATGCCGCTTATTTTTGGTCTCCCTACTACAGGATGGATATAGATTCATTGGAAAAGATGCAGAGAAGAATGACTAAAATGATTTACTGTATAAGAAATCTCCCGTATGAAGATGGACTTCGATAATATCTCCCGTATGAAGATGGACTTCGATAATATCCCCCCTCATTCTACGTCGTAGAATGAGAGGAGATATTATCGAAATGTATAAATGGATGATGGGCATAAACAAAGGTGATATTAATAAAATACTGAGGTTATCGAACCAGGTAAGAACCAGAAATAACGGATGTAAGTTAGATAAATTTAGATTTAGAAAGGACATGGGTAAGTACTGGTTTTGGAACAGAGTTGTGGATGCGTGGAACAGTCTTCCGAGTAGGGGTACACCACCAAGTGCTGTGTCCAGCACTTGGTGGTGTACCCCACCTCTCCGTCTTTCTGGAGCCCCTTCTGTGTCCTCTGTGAACACTTCTTTGAATCTCTTGTTGAGTTCCTCACATACTTCACGATCATTTCTTGTCTCTTCTCCTTCCTTCCTTAGCCTGATTACCTGGTCCTTGACTGTTGTTTTCCTCCTGATGTGGCTGTATAACAGCTTCGGGTCAGATTTGGCTTTCGCTGCTATGTCGTTTTCACATTGTCGTTGGGCCTCCCTTCTTATCTGTGCATATTCATTTCTGGCTATACGACTGCTCTCCTTGTTCTCCTGGGTCCTTTGCCTTCTATACTTCTTCCATTCCCTAGCACACTTGGTTTTTACCTCCCTGCACCTTTGGGTGAACCATGGGCTCATCCTGGCTTTTTCATTATTCCTGTTACCCTTGGGTACAAACCTCTCCTCAGCCTCCTTGTACATTGTTGTTACATATTCCTTCATCTCATTAACTGGCTTCCCTGCCAGTTCTCTGTCCCACCGAACCCCGTTCAGGAAGTTCCTCATTCCCGTGTAGTCCCCTTTCTTGTAGTGTGGCTTCATTCGCCCTGGCCTTCCTGCTTCCCCCTCCAATGTGTATGTGTGTGTGTGTGTGTGTGTGTGTGTGTGTGTGTGTGTGTGTGTGTGTGTGTGTGTGTGTGTGTGTGTGTGTGTGTGTGTGTGTGTGTGTGTGTGTGTGTGTGTGTGTGTGTGTGTGTGTGCTCACCTAGTTGTACCCACCTAGTTGAAGTTGCAGGGGTCGAGTCCAAGCTCCTGGCCCCGCCTCTTCACTGGTCGCTACTAGGTCACTCTCCCTGAACCGTATGCTTTATCATACCTCTGCTTAAAGTTATGTATGGATCCTGCCTCCACTACATCGCTTCCCAAACTATTCCACTTCCTGACTATTCTGTGGCTGAAGAAATACTTCCTAGCATCCCTGTGATTCATCTGTGTGTGTGTGTGTGTGTGTGTGTGTACTCACCTAATTGTACTCACCTAGTTGTGGTTGCAGGGGTCGAGACTCAGCTCCTGGCCCCGCCTCTTCACTGATCGCTACTGGATCATCTCTCCCTCTGCTTCCTGAGCTTTGTCATACCTCTTCTTAAAACTATGTATGGTTCCTGCCTCCACTACTTCGCTTGCTAGGCTATTCCACTTGCTGACAACTCTATGACTGAAGAAATACTTCCTAACGTACCTGTGACTCGTCTGAGTCTTCAGCTTCCAGTTGTGACCCCTTGTCCCTGTGTCCCCTCTCTGGAACATCCTATCTCTGTCCACCTTGTCTATTCCCCGCAGTATCTTGTATGTCGTTATCATGTCTCCACTGACCCTTCTGTCATCCAGTGTCGTCAGTTCGATTTCCCTTAACCTTTCCTCGTACGACATTCCCTTGAGCTCTGGGACTAGCCTTGTTGCAAACCTTTGTACTTTCTCTATCTTCTTGACGTGCTTGACCAGGTGTGGGTTCCAGACTGGTGCTGCATACTCCAGTATGGGCCTAACATACACAGTGTACAGTGTCTTGAACGATTCCTTATTAAGGTATCGGAACGCTATTCTCAGGTTTGCCAGGCGCCCGTATGCTGCAGCGGTTATTTGGTTGATGTGTGCCTCCGGTGATGTGCTCGGTGTTATGGTCACCCCAAGGTCTTTCTCCCTGAGTGAGGTCTGTAGTCTTTGTCCACCTAGCCTATACTCTGTCTGCGGTCTTCTTTGCCCCTCCCCAATCTTCATGACTTTGCATTTGGCTGGATTGAATTCGAGAAGCCAGTTACTGGACCACATGTCCAGCCTCTCCAGGTCTCTTTGCAGTCCTGCCTCATCCTCGTCCGATTTAATTCTTCTCATCAACTTCACGTCATCTGCGAACAGGGACACTTCAGAGTCTATTCCTTCCATCATGTCGTTCACATATATCAAAAATAGCACTGGTCCTAGAACTGACCCCTGTGGGACCGCGCTCGTAACAGGCGCCCACTGTGATACCTCTTCACGTACCATGACTCGTTGCTGCCTCCCTGTCAGGTATTCCCTTATCCATTGCAGTGCCCTTCCTTTTACGTGTGCCTGATCCTCCAGCTTCTGCACTAATCTCTTGTGGGGAACTGTGTCAAAGGCCTTCCTGCAGTCTAGGAAAACGCAATCTACCCACCCCTCTCTCTCGTGTCTTACTTCTGTTACCTTGTCATAAAACTCCAGGAGGTTTGTGATACAAGATTTGCCTTCCATGAACCCATGCTGGTTTTCATTTATAATCTTGTTCCTTTCCAGGTGTTCGACCACTCTCCTCCTGATAATCTTCTCCATGACTTTGCACACAATACATGTCAGAGACACAGGTCTGTAGTTTAGTGCCTCGTTTCTGTTTCCTTTCTTAAATATGGGGACTACATTAGCTGTCTTCCATTTCTCAGGTAGTTGCCCAGTTTCAAGGGATGTGTTGAAGATTGTGGTTAGAGGCACACACAGCATCTCTGCTCCTTCTCTAAGGACCCATGGGGAGATGTTGTCCGGTCCCATCGCCTTTGAGGTGTCAAGGTCACTTAAGAGCTTCTTCACCTCCTCCTCAGTTGTTCGTATGTCATCCAACACTTGTTGGTATATTCCCTCTTGATGTTCCCTTCTGTGCTGTCTTCCCACAGCCCTTCCTGTCTCTACTGTAAAAACTTCCTTAAATCTCCTGTTCAGCTCCTCACATACCTCCTGATCATTTCTTGTGAGTTCTCCACCTTCTGTCCTTAATCTGATCACCTGGTCTTTGACTGTTGTCTTCCTCCTGATGTGGCTATACAACAGCTTCGGGTCAGTCTTGATTCTCGATGCTATGTCATTTTCATACTGTCGCTGGGCCTCCCTCCTTACCTGTGCGTACTCATTCCTTTCTCTGCGACTGATCTCCCTATTTTCGTGTGTTCTCTGCCTTCTGTACTTTTTCCATTCTCTATTGCACTTTGTTTTTGCCTCCTTACACCGTCGGGTAAACCAGGGGCTTGTTCTGGTCTTCCCGTTGTTACTGTTGCCCTTGGGAATGAACCTTTCCACTGCCTCCTTGCATTTTGTTGCTACATATTCCATCATTTAATTTACTGGCTTTCCTGCCAGTTCTCTGTCCCACTGGACCTCCCGCAGGAAGTTCTTCAACCCTATGTAGTCCCCTCTTTTATAGTCAGGCTTTTCCCATTCTACTCCTGTTATTCTCTCCACTTGCAGCTCTACTATGTATTCAAAGCACGGAACCACGTGGTCGCTAGCTCCTAGGGGACTCTCATACTTGATGTCCTCAATGTCTGAGCTGCCCAGGGTGAACACAAGGTCCAATCTTGCTGGTTCATCCTCCCCTCTCACTCTGGTAGTGTCCTTAACATGTTGGTGCATGAGGTTTTCCAGCACCACGTCCAACATCCTGGCTCTCCATGTTTCGGGACCCCCATGTGGCTCCAGGCTTTCCCAGTCAATCTCCCTGTGTGTGTGTGTGTGTGTGTGTGTGTGTGTGTGTGTGTGTGTGTGTGTGTGTGTGCGCGCGCGCGTCCTTATTTCCCTTGAATTTCCATATGTTCTCTATCCCTTGGTTTCTTTCTGTCACTGGTCCACTTTCTCTCCTCACATTGTTCATGCGTTACTCTCCTTTGTCTCCATTTCTCCTCTTATATTTTCCTTCCTCTTTATGAACTCATCTTCTCCCCTTTCATCGATTCTCTCTTCCTCTTGTCCCTCTCTACCTTCTCCTACTCGACTACTCTAGCTACCTCCCAAGGCGACAAGCCCAGAACGAAGAGAGGGAGGGCAGGAAGGGGAAGGTACGGAGGCCTGGAGGGAGGAGGGATGGAGGCAGAGGAAGGGAGGGAGAGAGGTACAGGAGAGATAGATACAGAACGGAGGGGAAAGAGGCAGGTTGGGTGGAACGGAAAAAGGGAGGGCGAGATGGAGGTGTCACTGTCTGGTACGAGCAATGTTTTGGTTGCTTGAGTGGCGGAAATAGTGACTCCCAGTGTGTGTGGTAATGAGTACCGCCAGCGGGAGACCAGGAAAACAGCACTGCAAGAAGACCAGGAAAACAGCACTTCAAGGAGTAGACCTAGAAAACAGCGCTGCAAGAAGACCAGGAAAACAACATTGAAAGGGGGAGACCAGGAAAACGACGTAACAAGGGGAGACCAGGACATCGACATTACAAGTGGGAGACCAGAAAAACGACATTGCAAGGGGGAGACCAGGAAAACGACATTGCAAGGGGGAGACCAGGAAAACGACATTACAAGGGGGAGACCAGGAAAACGACATTGCAAGGGTGAGACCAAGAAAACGACATTGCAAGGGTGAGACCAGGAAAAAACATTACAAGGGGGAGACCAGAAAAACAACATTGAAAAAGGAAGACCAGGAAAACAACTCTGAAAGGGGAGACCAGGAACGAAGCAGTGCCAGGGATAGACCAGGAAAGAAGCAGTGCCAGGGTTAGACTAGGAAAACAATAGTGCCATATGTAGACCAGGAAAGCAGCAGTGCCAGGGGTACACTGGGAAAGCTGCAGTGTCGTCAAAGATAAACCTTGGAAGCACCAGTGCCAGGGGTAGACCAGGGAAGCAGCAGTGAAAGGGGGTAGACAAGGAAAGCAGCAGTGCCTAGGGTAGACCAGGAAAACAAGAGTGCCAGGTGTAAACCAGGAAAACAGCAGTGCCAGATGTAGACCAGAAAAACAGCAGTGCCATGTGTAGACCAGGGAAAACAAGAGTGCCAATAGACCAGGGAAGCAGCAGATATTTAATAGATGCGAGGAGTAATGGAGGAGACATGGAGAGGAGATAACATTATAAGAAAGAGAAAATCACACAACGATTTCACAGACGTTAATTTTAAAGCACACACACACACACACACACACACACACACACACACACACACACACACACACACACACACAATATATATATAGATATATATATATATATATATATATATATATATATATATAATCAATGAAACCAGGAAACAAGTGGCTCTGAATCATTTTCCAAACTGCGGCAGGCCAGGATTCGACCCCATGACACGTTGTCCCGCCTGAAGAGGCCACACAACGTACATGTCACCTTACCATCTGAGCCATCGATTCTACAAACATGAGCTTAGCGAACTAGGCTTGTTTCATGTTACAAAGACACTCGTGGCAAATGTATGCTCAAGGATTAATCTCATCCTCTTCTTTGAATACTCACCTCCACAAGCAGTCTATATAGCAATGAAACCACGAAACAAGTGGTTTTGAATCATTTACCAAACTACGGCAGGCCAGAAGACATATATATATATATATATATATATATATATATATATATATATATATATATATATATATATATATATATATATAATATATATATATATATATATATACACGCACGCACACACACACAGTAAGTGGAATAGTTTGGGAAGCGATGTAGTGGAGGCAGGATCCATACATAGCTTTAAGCAGAGGTATGATAAAGCTCACGGCTCAGGGAGAGTGACCTAGTAGCGATCAGTGAAGAGGCGGGGCCAGGAGCTCGGACTCGACCCCCGCAACCTCAACTAGGTGAGTACAACTAGGTGAGTACACACACCGCTTGGCCATATCTGGCCAAGTGGCGTAAGTACTACGTTCTCTGATGCAGAGTGTGTAGGTTCGAATCCCGCTGTGGACTCGTCTCGTACAAGCCACTGAACCACAGTGACTCACCAACCAGAACACTGGGAAGGTTTATGCTAGCCAACAATTGCTATTCAACTACACGTTCGTATGGAGTCCACCAGCAGGCAGTGACAAATTCTCTCATCCCATCTAAGTTACTTGTCACTACATTCTCCTCACAGCCCCTGTTTGATCTCCCCTCTCCCCCACCGACATGACAATCATATTTTATGCACACGAGAGGCAAGTAACGTCGCACACAGTATATATAACGATGCCCGGGAGGCAGCACATACTGGCAGGAGAATGTCATGTGGTGGTGGGCATGATGCCACTCTTCTCACTGTTAGCAGCTGCTCTGTAACCCCTACTGATTCAATGCTCCCCAGTGATGATGGTGGTGGTGACGATGATGATAACAATAGTAAGAATAATAAAAGCAGCAGCAGCAGCAGCAGCAGCAGCAGCAGCAGCAGCAGCAGCAACAACAACAACAACAACAACAACAGCAGCAGCAGCAGCAGCAGCAGCTGCTGCCTTCAACGATTTACACCAATAAATATAGTAATTAATACATAATTAATAACTGCTCAAAAACTTCTTGTTCAACCTCTTTCATTTATTTATTCTATTCTTTAATCTTTTTCAACATGTGTTGTAAATTGTGAGCGACGCAAGTCAGAGAGCACAGGCGGCTTGTTGGGATGCTTTGGTCATTGAAATCGGAACAAGAAAAACGATAATTTTGATCAAAAGGCTGAATAAACCCGAGGTGGATTGAAGGAGGTGTAGGGTACGTTCCAAAGAAGGTTGTAAAAAGGGCCAGGGCACATCCCAGGAAAGGTTGTAAGGAGGGCCAGGGCACGTCCCAGGAAAGGTTGTAAGGAGGGCCAGGGCACGTCCCAGGAAAGGTTGTAAGGAGGGCCAGGGCACGTCCCAGGAAAGGTTGTAAGGAGGGCCAGGGCACGTCCCAGGAAAGGTTGTAAGGAGGGCCATAGCACGTTCCAGGAAAGGTTGTAAGGAGGGCCAGGGCACGTCCCAGGAAAGGTTGTAAGGAGGGCCAGGGCACGTCCCAGGAAAGGATGTAAAGAGGGCCAGGGCACGTCCCAGGAAAGGTTGTAAGGAGGGCCAGGGCACGTCCCAGGAAAGGTTGTAAAGAGGGCCAGGGCACGTCCCAGGAAAGACTGGAAAGAAAGATATTGCAACGTCCCTGGAAAGATTGGAAGGTGTGTGTGAAGGTTTTGCGAGGCATCCACCAGCAACATGTACACAATACAAACGGGACATTTTGTAACGCAACTGCCACTGCCAATTTTTGAACGTTCCTAGCAATTAAGAAAATAACTTTTCTTCTTTATTTTCACTAATTTTTACTCAGGTTATAGAAACCTAAGTTAAAATGAATAAACTCGAAAACAAAATAAGTAAGCTTAAAACCCGGCAGCAACACATCTGGCTGCATTATGACTGGGAAAGACAAGGCAACGTTTAAACCAACACGCGTATCACACGTGGTATGAAAATGATATGCCAGAACCCATGTGAAAACGTCTCACAATGGAGTGAGTGGAGTATTTGACCTGATACTGAAATATAAAAATAATTACATTACACACACAAACATGTATATATAATATATATATATATATATATATATATATATATATATATATATATATATATATATATATATATATATATATATATATATATATATATAAATAAAATATATATATATATATATATATATATATATATATATATATATATATATATATATATATATATATATATATATATATATATATATATATATATATATATATATATATATGTCGTGCCGAATATGTAAAACTGGTCAATTAGCAAGAACTCGTTTAAAATTAAGTCCTTTCTAAAATTTTCTCTTATACGTTTAAAGATATATTTTTTCATTAATGTTAAAGTAAAAATTTTTAATTTTGCACCAAAAGAATCTTAGAAAACTTACCTAACCTTATTATAACAAGAACAATTTATTTTAGCCTAATCCAACTAAATATATTTTAGATTTGTTTACAGTAATTTAATACTAAACAAACACAGAGAAATATATTTTTTTCGTTAGGTTCAGAATGATTTTGGCGAAATTATTGCATACACAAATTTTCACTTGTCCCATATGGCAAGATGAGCGTTGCTATTTAAGCCAAGATCGCAAGTTCTGCCTATTCGGCACGACATTATATATATATATATATATATATATATATATATATATATATATATATATATATATATATATATATATATATATATATATATATATATATATATGCAATAAGATCACAGTAAACAGGTGATTTTAGAATATGCAAAACAACCACTGTGAAAGAACAGAGAAATTCCAAGCGCTTTCGTGACTACTCACATTATCAAGGACCAATGTATGTGTGTGTGTATATATATATATATATATATATATATATATATATATATATATATATATATATATATATATATATATATATATATATATGCCGAATAGGTAAAACTGGTCAGTTAGCAAGAACTCATTTAAAATGAAGTCCTTTCTAAAATTTTATCTTATACATTTAAAGATATGTTTAAAGCTATATTTTTTCATTTATGTTAATGCAAAAATTAATAATTTTGTACCAAAAGAACCATAGAAAACTTACCTAACCTTATTATAATAAGCGCAATTTAATTTAGCCTAATTCAACTAAATATATTTTAGATAAGTTTACCATAATTTAATAATAAACAAACAAAATGAAATATATTTTTTTCGTTAGGCTCAGAATGATTTTTTGCGAAATTATTGCATACACAAATTTTCGCTTGCCTTATTCGGTAAGAGGAAAAATACATATATAACAATGGTTATAAATGACCATAATTTTTAAAGGGGTGGACCGGTAAGCCAGCGGAAGGCCTCGGTCAGATGACCAAAAGCTCCAAAGGCGGGTCATCATCTGACTAAGACCCGCGTCAGGAAACATTTGTCCTGTTTCCTGACGAACCTTACCTAACCTAACCTAACCTCGGTAAGAGGAGCTTTGCTATTTAAGCCAAGATCGCAAGTTTTACCTATTCCGCACGACATACATGTAGCTTGTCTTACATTATTGTTAAGATCGCCTGTCTGCGGGGGGTTCGACGGGTAAGCACTGTATGGTGATGGCTGTGTCCTGGAAAGTCAGTTTCATGTATTGTGTATAAAGCAGCAAAGATGCTGATACCAGGGTATCGTGCTATAAGTTTCCAGGAACAATGATATCACAAGCCACCACCTCAGGATTCAGGTGTTGTCTGCCAACACAGGCCAGGACCTCAGGATTCAGGTGTTGTCTGCCAACACACAAGCCACCACCTCAGGATTCAGGTGTTGTCTGCCAACACAGGCCAGGACCTCAGGATTCAGGTGTTGTCTGCCAACACACAAGCCACCACCTCAGGATTCAGGTGTTGTCTGCCAACACAGGCCAGGACCTCAGGATTCAGGTGTTGTCTGCCAACACACATGCCACCACCTCAGGATTCAGGTGTTGTATACCAACACCTCAGGATTCAGGTGTCGTCTGTCAATACACAGGCCACCACCTCAGGATTCATGTGTTGTCTGCCAACACACAGGCCACCACCTCAGAATTCAGTGTTGTCTGCCAACACACAGGCCACCACCTCAGGATTCAGGTGTTGTCTGCCAACAGCTCAGGATTCAGGTTTTGTCTGTCAATACACAGGCCACCACTTCAGGATTCAGGTGTTGTCTGCCAACACCTCAGGATTCAGGTTTTGTCTGTCAATACACAGGCCACCACTTCAGGATACAGGTGTTGTCTGCCAACACACAGGCCGTGGTACCACGTCACAATGGCACCAAAACTGGCCACTGAGTAAGGTACACATGGGAACATCGGGCCTCACTCTCTCTGTCTGAAGTTGTCTTCCTGCCCCTCCCCCATCCCATCTCTCTCATGCACTCATGAGTACGGATTTACCACTGAAGTGTCCATAAAACATGAAACACCCGGACGCCTCATCCAAAGTCGAAGGACTTTTTCCTACCCAACTAAGAACAACTAGATGCTGATGGCTGAGCGTCGTAAATAAGTTCAACCACAGATTATTGCTCTAATCAGATGAAGAGACTGGAGCAAACACAGTACAAGGCTGTTGTGTTGAACACCGGTTTTTGGCTGCTGTAGTTGTTGGAGCTGCTGGCTGGACAATGTAGCTGTGATTGTACTTCATTTCTTGTGCAAGCATTCCTTAACGCAACTCGGAACATTTATTCATTAATATTTATATGAAGCATTAAACTAGTATGGAGTATTCAGGGGAATTACTGTTGGAGGCTCGAGCCTCCGTCCACTGCTCAAGTTCTGTACCTCAGAGTAGCTGCATCGCCCTCACTACAGACCGGACCTAGCTAAACGTGATTATTCATTAACAAACTATTATACCTTGTGAGGCTTAAAGATGAAAGTCTGTACCAAATACATATCCTCAGGTTCACTAGAATGTTACTTATTTACGAGTATTGACGTTCTGGACACAATCTGACCTACGCACCGCTTTTTCAGCAGGATCTTGCACATGTGTTTCCATAAATTCGACTTGCAATGACCGTTGTATTTCAGCGTTCAGTATCAATAAAAGTCATACGTGACCATGAGAACGGGTTCTCCAATGAGGTCACTTTGGATTAACAGCCTGAATAATTTCTTCCACAGACAAAAGTCCAGCACATTATTATTCTCTCATTTCTTCTTGTAATAAATGCTAGCTTAAGTCAGAGCGACTGTCTGAGCATCATTAAGGCCGCAATTCAAAATTTTAAAAGATATTTTAACTATAAAAATTGGAAATAAACTATATACTGCTTTACAGTTTAAAGTATACATCCGTATATATATAACCATCTTATTCTTAATAATCTCTATATTTTGTATTTAGTGACCACTAGTATTTTGTTTAATATTAAAAAGATTATGCAGCAGCTCTGCTCCCCGCTACATTCTACACTCACTCACGCGAATTAACTCCTACTTCACCTCCCTCATATTACTACATGCTCAACCCCTCTTTCTCCCTTCCTTGTTAACAGTTATCGTAAATTCTCTCCTATTTCGCGGTTCACTACCCTCTTCCTCTCTCTATCACTCGACTTCTATCTCTATTCCCATCTCTGAATGTACTTTCTCCAGTTGTGCCTTATTCTTTACTTATTCTTCTAAGTAACTATTCAGTGCTGTCTTATCATTTACTATACTATGGGGTTGAAACTCTCTTCTCTTTCCTTATTTTCCACATTATCAGCCGTATTTTACTGTCCTTAGCTATTTTGTCTTATCCTCATCACTGTTTCTCCTCCTTCCCCATGTACTTTAAAGTACAGCCAGTAAGAGAGGGATGGAGAGAAGACTGTGCTGCCAGTAATGAAATTAATATAATTACAATTGTAGAACCTCATCTCATACAGAAAAAAACATCCTGCTGGTGGGTCATGCAACATTCATGACATCCTGCTGGTGGAGATTTTAGGGTTCATGACATCCTGCTGGTGGATCATGTAACGTTTGTGATATCCTACTGGGGGATCATACAACGTTCGTGACATCAACGAGGCTGTTACAGCTGGCCGCAAGTAGACCAACGTACGAACCACAGCCCAGCTGATCCGGTACTGACTTTAGGTATCCGTCCAGCTCCCTCTTGAAGGCAGCCAAGGGTCTATTGGTAACTCCCCTTCTGGCTGGTGGGAGGCTGTTGAACAGTCTTGGGCCCCGCACACTTACTGTTTTCTCTTAGTGTACCAGAGGCGCCCCTACTTTTCACTGGGGCTATGTTACATCGCCTGCCACGTCTTTTCCTTTCGTAGGGAGTGATTTCTGTGTGCAGATTAGGGCCCAGTTCCTCCAGGATATTTCAGGTGTATATTATGATGTATCTCTCTCGCCTGAGCACCAGTGAGTACAAGTCAAGTTCATGACATCCTTCTGGTGGATAATGCAACGTTTGTGACATCCTACTGGTGGATCATGCAACGTTTGTGACATCCTGCTGGTGGATCATGTAAAGTTCATGACATCCTTCTGGTGGATCATGCAACGTTCATGACATCTTTCTGGTGGATCATGCAACGTTTGTGACATCCTTCTGGAGGATCATGCAACGTTCATGACATCCTGCTGGTGGATCATACAAGGTTCATGACATCCTTCTGGTGGATCATGCAACGTTTGTGACATCCTTCTGGTGGATCATGCAACGTTCATGACATCCTGCTGGTGGACCATACAAGGTTCATGATATCCTTCTGGTGGATCATGCAACGTTTGTGACATCCTTCTGGTGGATCATGCAACGTTCATGACATCCTGCTGGTGGACCATACAAGGTTCATGACATCCTTCTGGTGGATCATGCAACGTTTGTGACATCCTTCTGGTGGATCATGCAGCGTTCATGACATCCTGCTGGTGGAACATTTTAGTAATGATTTCTTGCTGGTAGAACCATGAAAGGACCATGCCATCCTGCTGATAGAATCATGCAAGGATGATGCCATCCTGCTGGTATGATGAAACAGGTTGTTCACAAACTGAAGTCACAGCACTCATCAGTGAACTCATCAATATCATCATCTCTCAGTGGTTATCATACTTTCAAGCTGATACACCACTTTCCATATTTTGTAGCCCATTACATTAATTCCTTAGTAAAAACACATTAACATATATCTCATACATGCACACATAATATATGCATTTAATAAACATTATAATATATCCATTTATTAAACATAATATACCCATTTAATAAACATCATAATATATCCATTTAATACACAATGACTTATTAATATATCTAGGGATGCGCTAGGTCCGAAAGGGTCATACAGCGCCTAGGTAATGGAAAAAGTGCAGAAGGGGGAATCAGACTGATCCGAGGAAAGTGAAGGCAAATAAAATCCTTGGATCAAAGGCCTATCATCAAAGGCACGCCCTACGAAAGAAATACTCAATGAAAAGGTTTGCAATAACTTAAGAAGTCTGTTGTGTATCTGCCTCCAGTGTTGGTGGCAGCAACATCTGCCTCCAGTGTTGGTGGCAGCAACATCTGCCTCCAGTGTTGGTGGCAGCAACATCTGCCTCCAGTGTTGGTGGCAGCAACATCTGCCTCCAGTGTTGGTGGCAGCAACATCTGCCTCCAGTGTTGGTGGCAGCAACATCTGCCTCCAGTGTTGGTGGCAGCAACATCTGCCTCCAGTGTTGGTGGCAGCAATAACTTAAGCCTCCAAGTCTGCCTCCAGTGTGTATCTGCCTCCAGTGTTGGTGGCAGCATCATCTGCCTCCAGTGTTGGTGGCAGCAACATCTGCCTCCAGTGTTGTGTTGGGCAGCAACATCTGCCTCCAGTGTTGGTGGCAGCAACATCTGCCTCCAGTGTTGATGGCAGCAACATCTGCCTCCAGTGTTGGTGGCAGCAACATCTGCCTCCAGTGTTGGTGGCAGCAACATCTGCCTCCAGTGTTGGTGGCAGCAACATCTGCCTCCAGTGTTGGTGGCAGCAACATCTGCCTCCAGTGTTGGTGGCAGCAACATCTGCCTCCAGTGTTGGTGGCAGCAGCATCTGTCTCCAGTGTGTTGGTGGCAGCAACATCTGCCTCTAGTGTTGGTGGCAGCAACATCTGCCTCCAGTGTTGGTGGCAGCAACATCTGCCTCCAGTGTTGGTGGCAGCAACATCTGCCTCCAGTGTTGGTGGCAGCAACATCTGTCTCCAGTGTTGGTGGCAGCAACATCTGCCTCCAGTGTTGGTGGCAGCAACATCTGCCTTCAGTGTTGTTGGCAGCAACATCTGCCTCCAGTGTGTTGGTGGCAGCAACATCTGCCTCCAGTGTTGGTGGCAGCAACATCTGCCTCCAGTGTTGGTGGCAGCAACATCTGCCTCCAGTGTGTTGGTGGCAGCAATATCTGCCTCCAGTGTTGGTGGCAGCAACATCTGCCTCCAGTGTTGGTGGCAGCAACATCTGCCTCCAGTGTGTTGGTGGCAGCAACATCTGCCTCCAGTGTTGGTGGCAGCAACATCTGCCTCCAGTGTTGGTGGCAGCAACATCTGTCTCCAGTGTTGGTGGCAGGGCCATCTGCCTCCAGTGTTGGTGGCAGCAGCATCTGCCTCCAGTGTGTTGATGGCAGCAACATCTGCCTCCAGTGTTGGTGGCAGCAGCATCTGCCTCCAGTGTGTTGGTGGCAGCAACATCTGCCTCCAGTGTTGGTGGCAGCAACATCTGCCTCCAGTGTTGGTGGCAGCAGCATCTGCCTCCAGTGTTGGTGGCAGCATCATCTGCCTCCAGTGTTGGTGGCAGCAGCATCTGCCTCCAGTGTGTTGGTGGCAGCAACATCTGCCTCCAGTGTTGGTGGCAGCAACATCTGCCTCCAGTGTTGGTGGCAGCAACATCTGCCTCCAGTGTTGGTGGCAGCAACATCTGCCTCCAGTGTGTTGGTGGCAGCAACATCTGCCTCCAGTGTTGGTGGCAGCAACATCTGCCTCCAGTGTTGGTGGCAGCAACATCTGCCTCCAGTGTTGGTGGCAGCAACATCTGCCTCCAGTGTTGGTGGCAGCAACATCTGCCTCCAGTGCCTCCAGTGTTGATGGCAGCAACATCTGACTCCAGTGTTGGTGGCAGCAACATCTGACTCCAGTGTTGGTGGCAGGAACATCTGCCTCCAGTGTTGGTGGCAGCAACATCTGCCTCCAGTGTTGGTGACAGCAACATCTGCCTCCAGTGTTGGTGGCAGCAACATCTGCCTCCAGTGTTGATGGCAGCAACATCTGCCTCCAGTGTTGGTGGCAGCAACATCTGCCTCCAGTGTTGGTGGCAGCAACATCTGCCTCCAGTGTTGGTGGCAGCAACATCTGCCTCCAGTGATGGTGGTAGCAACATCTGCCTACAGTGTTGGTGGCAGCAGCATCTGCCTACAATGTTGGTGGCGGCATAATCTGCCTCCAGTGTTGGTGGTAGCAGCATCTGCCTACAGTGTTGGTGGTAGAAGCAACATCTGCCTACAGTGTTGGTGGAAGCAACATCTGCCTCCCGTGTTGGTGGCAGCAACATCTGCCTCCAGTGTTGGTGACAGAAACATCTGCCTCCAGTGTTGGTGGCAGCAACATCTGCCTCCAGTGTTGATGGCAGCAACATTTGCCTCCAGTGTGTTGGTGGCAGCAGCAGCTGCCTCCAGTGTTGGTGGCAGCAACATCTGCCTCCAGTGATGGTGGTAGCAACATCTGCCTACAGTGTTGGTGGCAGCAGCATCTGCCTACAATGTTGGTGGCCGCATAATCTGCCTCCAGTGTTGGTGGCAGCAGCATCTGCCTACAGTGTTGTTGGCAGCAACATCTGTCTACAATGTTGGTAACAGCAACATCTGCCTACAGTGTTGGTGGCAGCAACATCTGCCTACAGTGTTGGTGGCAGCAACATCTGCCTACAGTGTTGGTGGAAGCAACATCTGCCTACAATGTCGGCGGCAGCAACATCTGCCTACAATGTTGGTGGCAGCAACATCTGCCTACAGTGTTGGTGGCAGCAGTATCTGCCTACAGTGATGGTGGCAGCAACATCTGCCTACAATGTTGGTGGAAGCAGCATCTGCCTACAGTGTTGGTGGCAGCAGCATCTGCCTACAGTGTTGGTGGCAGCAACATCTGCCTCCAGTGTTGGTGGCAGCAACATCTGCCTCCAGTGTTGGTGGCAGCAACATCTGCCTCCAGTGTTGGTGGCAGCAACATCTGCCTCCAGTGTTGGTGGCAGCAACATCTGCCTCCAGTGTTGGTGGCAGCAACATCTGCCTCCAGTGTTGGTGGCAGCAACATCTGCCTCCAGTGTTGGTGGCAGCAACATCTGCCTCCAGTGTTGGTGGCAGCAACATCTGCCTCCAGTGTTGGTGGCAGCAACATCTGCCTCCAGTGTTGGTGGCAGCAACATCTGCCTCCAGTGTTGGTGGCAGCAACATCTGCCTCCAGTGTTGGTGGCAGCAACATCTGCCTCCAGTGTTGGTGGCAGCAACATCTGCCTCCAGTGTTGGTGGCAGCAACATCTGCCTCCAGTGTTGGTGGCAGCAACATCTGCCTCCAATGTTGGTGGCAGCAACATCTGCCTCCAGTGTTGGTGGCAGCAACATCTGCCTCCAGTGTTGGTGGCAGCAACATCTGCCTCCAGTGTTGGTGGCAGCAGCATCTGTCTCCAGTGTGTTGGTGGCAGCAACATCTGCCTCCAGTGTTGGTGGCAGCAACATCTGCCTCCAGTGTTGGTGGCAGCAACATCTGCCTCCAGTGTTGGTGGGAGCAACATCTGCCTCCAGTATTGGTGGCAGCAACATCTGTCTCCAGTGTTGGTGGCAGCAACATCTGCCTCCAGTGTTGGTGGCAGCAACATCTGCCTTCAGTGTTGTTGGCAGCAACATCTGCCTCCAGTGTGTTGGTGGCAGCAACATCTGCCTCCAGTGTTGGTGGCAGCAACATCTGCCTCCAGTGTTGGTGGCAGCAACATCTGCCTCCAGTGTGTTGGTGGCAGCAATATCTGCCTCCAGTGTTGGTGGCAGCAACATCTGCCTCCAGTGTTGGTGGCAGCAACATCTGCCTCCAGTGTGTTGGTGGCAGCAACATCTGCCTCCAGTGTTGGTGGCAGGAACATCTGCCTCCAGTGTTGGTGGCAGCAACATCTGTCTCCAGTGTTGGTGGCAGGAACATCTGCCTCCAGTGTTGGTGGCAGCAGCATCTGCCTCCAGTGTGTTGATGGCAGCAACATCTGCCTCCAGTGTTGGTGGCAGCAGCATCTGCCTCCAGTGTGTTGGTGGCAGCAACATCTGCCTCCAGTGTTGGTGGCAGCAACATCTGCCTCCAGTGTTGGTGGCAGCAGCATCTGCCTCCAGTGTTGGTGGCAGCATCATCTGCCTCCAGTGTTGGTGGCAGCAGCATCTGCCTCCAGTGTGTTGGTGGCAGCAACATCTGCCTCCAGTGTTGGTGGCAGCAACATCTGCCTCCAGTGTTGGTGGCAGCAACATCTGCCTCCAGTGTTGGTGGCAGCAACATCTGCCTCCAGTGTGTTGGTGGCAGCAACATCTGCCTCCAGTGTTGGTGGCAGCAACATCTGCCTCCAGTGTTGGTGGCAGCAACATCTGCCTCCAGTGTTGGTGGCAGCAACATCTGCCTCCAGTGTTGGTGGCAGCAACATCTGCCTCCAGTGTTGGTGGCAGCAACATCTGACTCCAGTGTTGGTGGCAGCAACATCTGACTCCAGTGTTGGTGGCAGGAACATCTGCCTCCAGTGTTGGTGGCAGCAACATCTGCCTCCAGTGTTGGTGACAGCAACATCTGCCTCCAGTGTTGGTGGCAGCAACATCTGCCTCCAGTGTTGATGGCAGCAACATCTGCCTCCAGTGTTGGTGGCAGCAACATCTGCCTCCAGTGTTGGTGGCAGCAACATCTGCCTCCAGTGTTGGTGGCAGCAACATCTGCCTCCAGTGATGGTGGTAGCAACATCTGCCTACAGTGTTGGTGGCAGCAGCATCTGCCTACAATGTTGGTGGCCGCATAATCTGCCTCCAGTGTTGGTGGTAGCAGCATCTGCCTACAGTGTTGGTGGTAGAAGCAACATCTGCCTACAGTGTTGTTGGCAGCAACATCTGTCTACAATGTTGGTAACAGCAACATCTGCCTACAGTGTTGGTGGCAGCAACATCTGCCTCCAGTGTTGGTGGCAGCAACATCTGCCTCCAGTGTTGATGGCAGCAACATTTGCCTCCAGTGTGTTGGTGGCAGCAGCAGCTGCCTCCAGTGTTGGTGGCAGCAACATCTGCCTCCAGTGATGGTGGTAGCAACATCTGCCTACAGTGTTGGTGGCAGCAGCATCTGCCTACAATGTTGGTGGCCGCATAATCTGCCTCCAGTGTTGGTGGTAGCAGCATCTGCCTACAGTGTTGTTGGCAGCAACATCTGTCTACAATGTTGGTAACAGCAACATCTGCCTACAGTGTTGGTGGCAGCAACATCTGCCTACAGTGTTGGTGGCAGCAACATCTGCCTACAGTGATGGTGGCAGCAACATCTGCCTACAATGTTGGTGGAAGCAGCATCTGCCTACAGTGTTGGTGGCAGCAGCATCTGCCTACAGTGTTGGTGGCAGCAGCATCTGCCTACAGTGTTGGTGGCAGCACCATCTGCCTACAATGTTGGTGGCAGCAACATCTGCCTACAGTGTCGGTGGCAGCAGCATCTGCCCACAGTGTTGGTGGCAGCAACATCTGCCTCCAGCGTTGGTGGTAGCATCATCTACCTACAGTGTTGGTGGAAGCAACATCTGCCTACAGTGTTGGTAGCAGCAGCATCAGCCTACAGTGTTGGTGGAAGCAAAATCTACCTACAGTGATGGCAGCAACACCATCATTTCCAGCAGGCTGGAAGTTTGGTCATTCAAGCAATTCAGAAAAATGGCACAAAGGAAAACCACAATCAGAAATTGCACTAACAACCACCAAGTGAAAACTGAAAATTATTGAGCAACCTTCTTTTACAACTGGGGGAAAGGGTGGTGGGGAAGGGGTTTCCCAGAGCGAGATAAGGCACAGCCAAACAGGAAAACATCTACTACTAATCATACACACGCCCAGTAGCCATTTTATTAGGTATACCCTTCTAGTGCTAGGTACGGATCCCATTGTCCCCAAAACAGCCTGAATTCCTGGTGCATGGATTCAACAAGGTGCTGGAAACATTCCTTGGAAATGATGGTCCATGTTGACATAAAAACATCAGGCAGTTGCTGCAGATTTGTTGGCTGCATATTAATGCTGAGAATCTCCCATTCCACCATATCCCAAAGGTTTACTCCAAATTCTGACTTACACAAGCGTACATGGGTTAAGAGGAATCATTCGCATAAGAGGTGCCGGAGACAATGTTTCTCCCATAAAATAGCAGGTCAAGCAGTGAGAAAAGGTTCAGAGGGATGAGACTGTCGCTGGGAGGAGGGGGAAGGGTGCCTGAGATATTTTATTAGTGTCTGGATGCGTAACACAGAAGAGGAGAAAAAGAAATAAAAAATAATATTGGTAGGGGTGGTAGATTTTAGGCAGGTAGGTGGAGGGGACCTCCGAGACTTACAAAAATCCAGCTACAGAATAATATGGATAAGTAATAGCCAACCCTAAGCTGCACCTAATCACTGTCAACAAATCATGTGCCATATGAGATCATGTTGCCCAAGTGGATAATACACATACAAACACTGCTTAGAGCTAGCTTTTACTTTTCCATATTCTGTAACTGGCTTTCTGTAAACCTAAGAGGTCCCCCTCCACATACCCTACCCCACATAAGGAAAGGGTCGAGTGGGACAGGATGCATGGGTGATGGGACGGAGCCTGACAGTCATTTCTGAGGAGGAACAGGCAAGTGTCAACACACTGCCTTTCCTCTGAGAAAACTTCCCCTCATTCTACCTGTTGCTGCTGCTCTTGCAACACTGCACAGTTCCCGATGACGCACGGATACGTGAGAAAGGAATTCGCAAGAGAAGGCAAAATATACACAAACACTAAACTCTGGCTGAAGGAGACTCGAACCTACGAACCTTGGAACAAGGTACGTAGTGCTATACCAATCTACCCACACTGGACAATACCTTGGCGTGTAGCTTGCGCTACACGCCCGCTTTTGCGAATTCCTTGCATTGTTAAAATCTCTAGTAAAGCTGATGCATGCAGGGGATGAGATGAAAAGCTGTAAGCCTTCTTCCTGAAAGCTGGCTGCCTTGGATCAACGTGTAGCACAAGCTACACGCCAAGGTATTGTCCAGTGTGGGTAGATTGGTATAGCACTGCATACCTTGTTCCAAGGTTCGAAGGTAGACTGGAATAGCACTGCGTACCTTGTTCCAAGGTTCGTAGGTTCGAGTCTCCTTCAGCCAGAGATCACACACACACACACACACACACAACACTGATCTCTGGCTGAAGGATATATATATATATATATATATATATATATATATATATATATATATATATATATATATATATATATATATATATATATATATATATATACGCACACACACACAACACTGATCTCTGGCTGAAGGATATATATATATATATATATATATATATATATATATATATATATATATATATATATATATATATATATATATATATATATATATATATATATATATATATATATATATATATATATATATATATATATACACGCACACACGCACACACGCACACACACACACTCACACACACACACGCAGGACGAAGACAACAGTCAAGGACCAGGTAATCAGGCTGAGGAAATAAGGTGGGGAGCTCACAAGAAACGACCAGGAGGTATGTGAGGAGCTCAACATTTGATTTCAGGAAGTATTTACAGTGGAGGCTGAAGGGACAACGGGAAGACAAAACAGTGGGGTACAGCAACAAGGGATATACCAACAAGTGTTGGATGAATTACACACAACTGAGGAGGAGGTGGAGAAGCTCCTAAGAGACCTTAATACCTCAAAGGCGGTGGGACTGGACATCTCTCCGTGGGTCCTTAGAGAGGGAGCAGGGACACTACTTGTGCCACTAACCAAAATCTTCAACACTTTCCTTGAAACTGGGCAACTACCTGAAGTATGGAAGAAGGCAAATGTAGTCCCCATCTTTAAGAAGGAGACAGAAATGAAGCACTAAATTATAGACCAGTGTCACTGACATGTATAATATCCAAAGTCTTCAAAAAGATTATCAGGAGAGTGGTGGAGCACCTGGAGTGGAACAAGATTATAAACGACAGCCAGCACGGATTCATGGAAGGCAAATCCTGTATCACAAACCTACTAGAGTTTTATGACAAGGTAACTTAAGTAAGAAATGAGAGGGAGGGGTGGGTTGATTGCATTTACTTGGACTGCAAGAAGGCTTTCGACACAGTTCCTCACAAGAGATTAGTACAGAAGCTAGAGGAACAGACACGTATAACAAAAAGGGCACTGCAATGGATCAGAGAATACCTAACAGGGAGGCAACAGCGAGTCATGGTCCGTGATGAGGTATCACAGTGGGCGCCAGTGACGAGCGGGGTTCCACAGGCGTCAGTCCTGGGATCAGTGCTATTCTTGGTATATGTGAACGACATGACGGAAGGTATAGACTCAGAAGTGTCCCTGTTTGCAGATGGCGTGAAGTTAATGAGGAGAATTAAATCAGACGCGGACCAGACAGGTCTACAATGAGACCTAGACAGGCTGGATGTGTGGTCCAGAAACTGGCTAATAGAATTTAACCCCGCCAAACGCAAAGTCATGAAGATCGGAGGAGGGCAAAGAAGACCGCAGACAGAGTATAGGCTAGGTGGCCAAAGTCTGCAAACCTCACTCAAGGACAAAGACCTAGGAGTGAGTATAATACCGAGTACATCGCCAGAAGCACACTTTAACCAGATAACTGCTGCGGCATATGGGCGCTTGGCAAACCTGAGAATAGCGTTCCGGTACCTCAGTAAGGAATCGTTCAAGATTTTATACACTGCGTACGTCAGGCCCATACTGGAGTACGCAGCACCAGTTTGGAACCAACACCTGGTCAAACACGTCAAGAAATTAGAGAAAGTGCAAAGGTTTGCAACAAGGCTAGTTCCAGAGTTAAGGGGAATGTCCTATGAAGAAAGGTTAAGGGAAATCGGTCTGACAACACTGGAGGACAGGAGGGTCAGGGGAGACATGATAACGACATACAAAATACTGCGTGGAATAGACAAGGTGGACAGAGACAGGATGTTCCAGAGATGGGACACATAAACAAGGGATCACAATTGGAAGCTGAAGACTCA
>NC_091304.1:18202869-18225369 GCF_038502225.1 Cherax quadricarinatus | reverse complement strand
GTTCTGTATTCTTCTCCATGTTTTTGACAGTTCTGCTCATTTGCAGCCCTAAGTTCATAGATGAGGAAACAGTATATGGTCTAAAACATCAATAAAACTTAATTGATAAATCTCTTAAAATCTTGAAACAGTAAAAAAAATCTGATTAAGAATTTCCCAAAAAATGCTGATAAATGTGTCTATAAGATTTCCTTTAAGAAATGCAATAAAGTTTATTATGGTCAAACTGGAAAATGTATTGAACTAAGATTACAACATAAATATAGCATTAGAACAGAACAAGAATCTAATGATCTGTTTATTCATGTGAAAGATTTTAACTACCCAATTAATTTTCAAAAGGTCAAAAAGGCTGTATCAAGCAGGTCCATGGCTGAGTGAGATAAATGAACCAAGTTTTATAACAAAATAATATTGATCGCAATATGAATATAAGTTCTGGGTTATATAAATTAGATTAATTTAAAATGAATAGAATTTGTGATGATTTTAAACTATGCCTGACATGTCACACTCAAATTTTTCACACGTTACCTGACTAAACTTTCACTACACTCCCATGCTCTGTGAATAGCGTCCTAAGTGAGGTAATATTTAAGCTTAAAAAATCTTCATCTGTCCTATTATTTTTACTATTAATTGATAATGAGAGAAATCATGAAATCACTTGGAAGTTCACTATTATTTTCAGTGGTTGTTCTGCATACTGTGATATCACCTGTTTACTGTGATCTTATTGCATATATATATATATATATATATATATATATATATATATATCTATATATATATATATATATATATATATATATATATATATATATATATATATATGCAATAAGAGAGAGAGAGAGAGAGAGAGAGAGAGAGAGGAAAGGGTGGAGGGAAGGGGGCAAGAAAGGTCTTGTGTGCAAGGAGTCTAGATATGCAGCAGGTATGTACGAGTGTGTTAGATAGGAGTGAATGGAGACGAATGGTTTTTGGGACCCTACGAGCTCTTGGAGTGTGAGCAGCATAATATTTTGTGAAGAGATTCGTGGAAACCGGTTAGCCGGACTTGAGTCCTGGAGGTGGAAAGTTCAATGCCTGCACTTTAAAGGAGGGGGTTGGGATATTGGTTGTTTGGAGTGACAGCTAAACTGTCGTATCTGAGCGCTTCTGCAAAACAGTGATTATGTGTGAATGATGGTGAAAGTGTTGAATGACGGTGAAGTGTTTCTTTTCTGGGTCACCCTGCCTCGGTGGGAGCCGGCCAGCGTGTTGAAAAAATATATATACAGAGAGGGAGGGAGAGAGAGAGAAAGAAAGAGACTAGGGCGAAAATAAACCGAAGAGGCGAAAACAAAATCAAGACCGTGTACACACAAACAGGTACCACAAAACTCCCCGTTATACCCTGGGGAACAAATGCAAAGAGGAATGAAGATGGAAGAGAAGAGGGGAGGGACGGAGGAAGCACTGTAAGACAGGTTTAAAGCAAAGTGCAAATATAAAATTAAGCAAGTGGAAAGGGCTGTGACACATGGAAAAGGGAGCAGTGAGGGAAGGTGGAAAAGACAGTGAAGTATGGTAGAAAGAAGAGAGTGATTGAGTAGGAGGGGAGGGGGAGAGAGAGAGAGAGAGAGAGAGAGAGAGAGAGAGAGAGAGAGAGAGAGAGAAAGGAAATATATTGCTGATCGGAGAAAGGATGGGATAGAAAACAAAGTCTATTGTAGCAAGTGAAAACAAAAAAGGTAAAGAATGAGTGGAGCAAAAGGGAAAAGGGAGAGCGAGGGTGAGATGGGAGAGCGAGGGTGAGATGGGAGAGCGAGGGTGAGATGGGAGAGCGAGGGTGAGATGGGAAAGCGAGGGTAAGATGGGAGAGCGAGGGTAAGATGGGAGAGCGAGGGTGAGATGGGAGCGAGGGTGAAATGGGAGAGAGAGGGTGAGATGGGGAAGAGAGGTTGAGAAGTCTCTCTGAGAGGTCTTATTAATGGAGCTGTGACAGGTAACACCTTGGGCTGGCATTACTTACCACTCGCCTCCAGCATCTCCGCTCACCCACCCATTCACCCACCCAAACACCCGCTCACCCACCCAAACACCCACTCACACATACACAAACACTCGGCTGTTGATATAGTACTACGCAAGAAACTGGGACAAAAACTAGAACATGCAAGAATAAGAGAAGATACTACGATAGATCTAGGAATATTTAAGGGGAAAGAAACAAGGCATGATTATCCGAGAAACGGTGTCGGAATGGGCAGGTATGATGAGTGCAGGTCATACGGATTAGTACTAGGAATGGTACTATTTCCTGTCTGCATCAGCGTTATAGCGGATAATGTTGAACTAGGAAAAATATACATATTCTAGGACCAGAAAACACTACAAATGAACCTGGACAAAGATCGAAAATGGAGGACAGGGCTTATGGGCCAAACGCTGCAAGCCTCGCTCAAGGAGGACCTCCGAGCGAGTATTGTACCGAGCATCATACGCACGTCAGGGAAATTCAAATTAAGCATTCATGAACTTTAACAATGAACCATTAACGATACTATATATGGCATATGTCAGGCCCATCTTGGAGTATGCAGCACCAGTATTTAACTTACACCTGATCAAGCATGCCGTGAAGCTGGAAGAAGCGTAGAGGTTTGCCTTGAGACCAGTCCCAGAGTTGAGGGGTGCAAGTTATGAGGATAAACTAGACCTGATGATATTAAAAGACAGAAGAACCAGGGGTGACATAGTAACGACGTTCAAAATACTGAAAAGAAATGATAGGTGGACAGGGACAGACTGCTTGAGGAAGGAAACATGAACAAACACAGACGAGTAACAGGGACGGAAAGAAATACGTCTTTAGTCTCAGAGTAGTCAAGAACCGAAACGACCGGAACAGAGTAGTTACGGAAGGATCCATATATAGCTGTAAATCAGATATGATGGGGACCACAAAGCTAGAAGAGAACCCAGCTGGGGCCAAGAACTGAGATTCGATCCCTGCAACCACACATACACACACACACGCAGGAAGGCCTTTGACACAGTTCCCCACAAGAGATTAGTGCAGAAGCTGGAGGATAAGGCGCATATAACAGGGAGGGCACTGCAATGGATCAGGGAATACCTGACAGGGAGGCAACAACGAGTCATGGTACGTGAAGAGGTATCACAGTGGGCGCCTGTGACGAGCGGGGTCCCACAGGAGTCAGTTCTAGGACCAGTGCTATTTTTGATATATGCGAACGACATGATGGAAGGAATAGACTCTGAAGTGTCCCTATTCGCAGATGATGTGAAGTTGATAAGAAGAATTAAATCGGATGAGGATGAGGCAGGACTGCAAAGAGACCTGAACAGGCTGGATATGTGGTCCAGAAACTGGCTTCTCGAATTCAACCCTGCCAAATGCAAAGTCATGTAGATTGGGGAGGGGCAAAGAAGACCGCAGACAGAGTATAGGCTAGGTGGACAAAGACTACAGACCTCACTCAGGGAGAAAGACCTTGGGGTGACCATAACACCGAGCACGTCACCAAAGGCACATATCAACCAAATAACTGCTGCAGCATACGGGCGCCTGGCAAACCTGAGAATAGCGTTCTGATACCTTAATAGGAATCGTTCAAGACACTGTACATTGTGTATGTTAGGCCCATACTGGAGTATGCAGCACCAGTCTGGAACTCACACCTGGTCAAGCACGTCAAGAAGTTAGAGAAAGTACAAAGGTTTGCAACAAGGCTAGTCCCAGAGCTCAGGGGAATGTACGAGGAAAGGTTGAGGGAAATCGGACTGACGACACTGGAGGACAGAAGGGTCAGGGGAGACATGATAACGACATACAAGATACTGTGCGGAATAGACAAGGTGGACAGAGATAGGATGTTCCAGAGAGGGGGCACAGAAACAAGGGGTCACAACTGGAAGCTGAAGACTCAGACGAGTCACAGGGACGTTAGGAAGTATTTCTTCAGTCATAGAGTCGTCAGGAAGTGGAATAGCCTAGCAAGTGAAGTAGTGGAGGCAGGAACCATACATAGTTTTAAGAAGAGGTATGACAAACCTCGGGAAGCAGAGAGGGAGAGGACGTAATAGCGATCAGTGAAGAGGCGGGGCCAGGAGCTGAGTCTCGACCCCTGCAACCACAATTAGGGGAGTACACACACACACACACACACACACACACACACACACACACACACACACACACACACACAAACACAAATACACACACACAAATACACACACACAAATACACACACGCAAATACACACACAAATACACACACACAAATACACACACATAAATGCACACACACAAATACATACAATTACACACACAATTACACACAAATACACACACACAAATACATACGCACAAATACACATGCAAAGGTTTGCAACAAGAGTAGTCCCAGAGCTACGGGGATTGTCCTACGAAGAAAGGTTAAGGGAAATTGGCCTGACGACACTGGAGGACAGGAGGGTCTGGGGAGACATGATAACGACATATAAAATACTGCGCGGTATAGACAAGGTGGACAAAAACAGGATGTTCCAGAAATGGGACACACAAACAAGGGGTTACAAATGAAAGAGTAAGACTCAGACGAGTCAAAGGGATGTTAGGAAGTATTTCTTCAGTCACAGAGTTGTCAGGTAGTGGAATAGCCTAGCAAGTCACGTAGTGGAGGCGGGAACCATACATAGATTTAAGACGAGGTATGATAAAGCTCAGGGAGCAGGGAGAGAGAGGGAACCCAGTAGCAATCGGTGAAGAGGCGGGGCCAGGAGCTATGACTCGACCCCTGCAACCACAAATAGGTGAGTACACACACACACCTATATACAATCATTTGCTTCGTACACTGCGTCCGCAATCAGTAAAATGAAAAAGAGTAAGTGCACACAACTGTAGTGTCAATATAACGAACAAATACAATATAACTCCAACTACAAGCTTTTGTTTACATTCTGGGGAGCACGTGAGCCACCTTTATTTACACGTGTGACTACGTGCCGAGTGTGGGGAACCGTGTGGCTGACACTTTAAACTTAACGTAAACAGCTGGAGCATCAGTGTCAGCTAGAACCCTTTTTACCTTCTTTCAATTAACATATCAAGGAAATTTCCATAAGCCGTATTTATGTATGTATTTATCTATTGCTCTTATTTTCTGAGTTTCCAATATGAAAACAAATAATTTACAGAACTGAGTGTCAAACCTTGATACTCTTGCTCAAAGAAGACTGTCCTACTTCGCTTATTTCTTTAATCCAGGGATTCTCAAACCAAGACTGGCGAACCGAACTTGGATGGCGAGTACCTTCGTATAGGCCGTGGATAGTCCTTAGCCCGAAAGTGAAAAAAACAGTAAATTTTTAATTCTAACAATAAGAAAATAAAGAAGGACCACCAAGAGAAGAAAAAATAATGAAAAACGATTGCATATTTTTTCTGTTTTCTTTAACATTATGATTTAAATCTATGGCAATCTGCTGGGGTCCCAAGAAAGTTCCGGTATCATTTAGGTCGCTAGGCGAATGTGATTTCAAATATGGTTTTTAATATGGGTTGCGCAAAACGTTTGTAAGCTACTGCTTTAACCATTCCATCAGCCTTGAAGCCTCTAAACTACACACACTTAAGACAATGTAAAGTCATCCAGTCCTTTACCCTTATCCTCCATCAATTGCTTTCTTACTCCAAGCGGTATTTGCATATCCTCAGCCATCTAAAACTTCCTGGTAGAGAACTGCGTGAGAATAGCAACTGTCAGACGGAGCCTCGAGCCTCCATATCTTCTTAAGGTCAGTGACCTACACGTTTTGGCATTTTATATAAAATTAGTTTCAGCCACTTCAGCCATCTGAAGAAAGCTGCTGCATGATCTATCACGAAACACTTGACGTGGATTCCATCTCCGTTGCACCCCATTACAGCACCCATTAAGCACCTTGCTGATGCCTCACTCTGAAACCAGACCAGATGTTGAGGGGTAAACCTTCGTCTGGTGAACATGTGTTTCAGGGACGGTGATGGTATGTGACAGGGAAGTACCACATGGCGGAGATGAGAAAGAAAAAAATATTCTCGTAATGGTGTTGGTAATAACGGTGTTAGTGTTACTGGTGACAGGGTAGAAGCTAATGAGAGCAGTGACAATACTGTTGGTGTTGATTAAGACAGAGATATTACTGGTAATGTCGTTGATGTGATAGGAAGCCAACAATCGGCTTGCTGAAGTTGATCCTATTCAAGGAAGTAGGGATGTCTATGCAGACACCCAATTCAGTTACTAAACAGACACAACAGTAATTAACCAGAGTGACAGCACATCTTTTCCAGAAGTCACGTTGCACGAATTGTAGATCTTCTTACGATACGAAACGAGAAGGGAAAACTATACGTAAATTAATCATCTTTTTTACGATAGCAATTTTAGGAAAAAACAAAATACAACCTTCGGAAAAGAGCAGCTGCGCGCATACCTTCCACTGGATATAAATCTTAAAAAAAAAAAAAAAAGGTATAAATGGAGTACTCACCTGGAGGATGCTCTTGTCAAGGGAGGCGAGGATGAGGACAGGCGAGGAGTCTGGTGCATGGCGTGGGGGGGAGACGAGGGGCGAGGGAGCCCGCAACCCACCCTCAGCGCTCAACACGCTCTCTGTCACAACACAACATAATAATGTTACAACAGGGCTATACAGAATGTAATAATAGTACAATGCGACAACAGTATACCCTACGACTCCTCGCCATTCCTTAGTGTCAGTGAAAAAAAAAAACTAGGAATTAAACACAAAGGTTATATATATATATATATATATATATATATATATATATATATATATATATATATATATATATATATATATATATATATATATATATATATATAATTTACACAGCTCCTGATGACACTGAAAAGTGTGAAAGTACTTTTCAGCTAAAGATTTCCAACCCCCCGTGGCTTGTCATATATATATATATATATATATATATATATATATATATATATATATATATATATATATATATATATATATATATATATACTTTCGATAAGCTCAATGTAATTTTTAAATGTAAATGCAGGCTGCTAACACATCCACTCATAATACATACATCTTAATTTCCTCCATATTCATTTTCTCCATTCTGAATCTCAGCATTTTATTCGTTACATTTCAACTTTCTCTTATTATTTTGCTTTACTGTGTATAACGTTCAGCTGTCATGTTTTGCACAGCCTTCCAGACTTAACCACCAACTTATGTACTTAAAAAGAATAAAAAGGCACAATACAGTGACTGGAACAATACACAAATAACCCACACACAGGAGAATGAAACTTACGACAACGTTTCGATCCGATTGGACAATTAACTAGTCACACAGGTAATGGTCCAAGTCGGACCGAAACGTCGCCATAAGCTTCATTCTCCTATGTGAGGATTATGTGTGTATTATATAACTTATCTTCTCAATCTCCCAGCAGCTAAACACTCACTATGAAACGTGATTATAACGGAATAAACAGAAAAATTTTACCCCAACTTTTTTTTAAACAATCGGGGTTTCCCACCAAGGCAGGGTGGCCCGAAAAAGAAAAAAAAATCATCATTCACTCCATCACTGTCTTGCCAGAGGTATGCTTACACTACAGTTATAAAACTGCAACATTAACACCACCTTCAAAGTGCCGGCACTGTACTTCTCATCTCCAGGAATCAAGTCCGGCCTGCTGGTTTCCCTGAATCCCTTCGTAAATGTTACCTTATTTACACTCCAACAGCACGTCAAGTCCTAAAAAACCATTTGTCTCCATTCGCTCCTATCTTACACGCTCACGCACGCTTGCTGAAAGTCCAAGCCCCTCGCACATAAAACTTCTTTTACCCTCTCCCTCCAACCTTTCCGAGGCTGACCCCTACCCCGCCTTCCCTCCACTACAGATTTATACACTCTCGAAGCCATTCTATTTCGTTCCACCCTCTCTACATGTCCAAACCATCTCAATAACCTCTCCTCAGCCCTCTGGATAATAGTTTTAGTAATCCCACACCACTTCCTAATCTCCAAACTACGGATTCTCTGCATTATATTCACACCGCACATTGCCCTTAGACATGACATCTCCACTGTCTCCAGCCTTCTCCTTGTTGCAATATTCACAACCCATGCCTCACACCCATACAAGAGCGTTGGTATAACTATACTCTCATACATTCCTCTCTTTGCTTTCATAGATAAATTTCTTTGTCTCCACAGACTCCTCAGTGCACCACTCACTTTTTTTACCTCGTCAATTCTATGATTCACCTCATCCTTCATAGACCCATCTGCTGACACTCCCAAATATCTGTACACATTCACCTCCTTCATACTCTCTCCCTCCAATCTGATTTCCAATCTTCTGTTACCAAAGTTTTTTATCCTCATCACCTTACTCTTTCCTATATTCACTTCTAATTTCCTTCTTTTACATACCCTAGGAAACCCATCAACCAACCTCTGCAACTTCTCTTCAGAATCTCCCAAAAGCACAGTGTCATCAGCAAAGAGCAACTGTGACAACTCCCATCTTTTAACTCTTTATCTTTTAACCCCACACCTCTTGCCAACGCCCAAGCATTCACTTCTCTTGCAACTCCATCTACAAATATATTGAACAACCATGGTGACATCACACATCCTTGTCTAAGGTCTACTTTTACTGGGAAATAATCTCCCTCTCTCCTACATACTGTAACCTGAGCGTCACTATCCTCGTAAAAACTTTTCACAGCTTTCAATAACCTACTTCCTATTCCATACATCTGCAACATCTACTACACCCCCCCCCTATCCACCCTATCATATGCCTTTTCCAAATCCATAAATGCCACAAAAACCTCTTTACCCTTATCTGAATACTATTCACCTATATGTTTCACTGCAAACACTTGGTCTACACCACCCCCCTTCCTAAAGCGTCCTTGTTCATCAACTTTTTTGTTTGCCAAAAATTTAAAAACTTAGAAAATAAAGTGTTCAACCTGAGGTACAGAATTAATATCTGAAAACGAGAACATGCTCACCTTTTAGCTAAACCCTCGAAAAATATACCCAAGTTGTACTTACCCCTCAACCCGACCCATAAAATATACAGCCAGACTGCACTCACCCTCAAACTTGATGACATCCTGGATGACGGATGTGACACTTGAGGTGACGGTAGTGCCGGTGGCGTGGACACTGGTCTCCGTCCTCGATGCCGCCAACTTGCCCTCCTTCGCCGACTTCACCGCCATCTCCTGGTCAACCTTCTGCCTGCTTCCAGCCACGTAGGGTGGAGGAGGCGTCTGGAAGGTCGGGGAGGTCAGTGTGGGCGTGATGGCTGCTGCTCCAGCCTCGGACACTTGCCCCTGGAGAGCCTTCAGCCGGGACTCTATGGTGTTCATGCGGTTCTGGGGACGAAAGTGAGCGTAGGAGAAGAGGTTCAGACTGGTCATGTCTAGCAGCGACGTCTGTGTGGTGGCCGTCGCGAACTTCTTAGTCGTGCCCAAGTTTTTACCCTCCATACTGGCATCGAATTTTAGTTCCATGATGCGAAAAAGCCAACCGGATTTAGATGATAATATCTTCCTCTAGTACTGGTGCTTCCTAAACACTGAACCTATTTAGATTTACTTTTTCCACAATATCTCCTTTTTTTTTTTTAAATGGAGCATTTTCTTCAACATTAAGTGTTCCTACAATATAAGATGACATTCATAGCAAGAGTTCAGAAGTATTATAATTTAACTTGACTCACGAAATCGTAATGACACGATTGCAAACAAACCATACCACGGGCGGGATTGAACGCGACGGTCTGGAGTTTTGAGACTCTCTGACCGCGGGTTCAATCCCGCCCGTGGTATGGTTCATTATAATTTAACATGGGACTAAGTCTACATGGATCCTGGCGCCTAAAAACACGAAGTCTAAACATTTTTTTGTTCAAAACATGTTGCACAACAAACTTTTATTGTGGGTATCGTTTTGCTCTGTTAGAACCTTATCTCTGTCCGAACATTATCAAGTTTAAAATAGCAAAACTTTGTCCTGATAAAAGTTTTTTCTTCAGTGCCCCATTCGGATCCACGGATCCTAGTAGCTAAATGAACACATGAGGAAAGTCTTCAAGAACACTGGGGGGTTAAAAGCACATGGCAACCTTCTATTTATTTCAGTATTTTGCACCTCTCTTAGTCTTTCTATCTTTCCTTAAATCTTCCAACCCCTTTCTTCAAGTTCCTCTCTACGTATCTTGTCTTCTCATGCTTCCTTCATTTCATCTTATTTAGTCTTCCACTATCTCTGACAGAATCTCCACCTCCATCTATACTCCATCCCCCACTGTATCTGCATAAACACTCCCTCCCTGGCTCTACCTCCATCTACACTTCCTCCTGACTCACATTCCCACCATCCCTCAATCGTGTGTAATGTCTCGCCAAGACATTTTTAGCTCCTCTCTCCACCCTCACATGTGTTTCTCTTGCCTCTGTTCCCTCCCTCCTCTAGCAAGCCTCAGCGGGCAACCACACGGACATGAACCCCATAAAAACGAGAATTGTTTCGGTCGCACACCGATCGAAAGGTGTTCCCATATCACATAAGCCCAGTTCCCTCTACCTCAAGGCAAGTAAGTCGATCATAAAATTCTAACAAAGCAAAAAAATAAAAATATGTATGTGTGTATGTATGCGCATGTATACCGTTGTGTATGTAAGCTAGCGTATATATCTGCATATGTTGTGTATGAATGGCATACGATACCGACAAGATGAAAGTTAAAACACATGTGTAACATCTGGGTATCTTTATTGTAGACGTTTCGCCATCCAGTGGCTTTATCAATACAACAAAGATACCCAGATGTTGGACATATGTCTTAATTTTCATCTTGTCGGTACCGTGTACCATTCATGTACAACTTGGCAGACACTGCAACAACATGAAATCTTGGTTCAGAGGGCAACTACATAACCTTCTTCACGGCTGCTACTACCACTAACCCATCCCTTGGGTATGACCTACTCCCACTGGGAAATCCCGCCTACCAGTGACTATGCCCTCGTCTGCTACCCGTTCCTTTCCACCTGACGCCAGTATATAAGCGTTAGCGTTCTTGCCTGTGCTCCAGAATCTTCACGACTACGGTGCTCTTCACACCAACGTCATCTTTTGTATATAATTCTACTGTCTTCTATTCATGTCCTTAACTTTGTATTGATAGTCACTGGATGGCGAAACATCTATAATAAAGATACCCAGATGTTGCACATGTATCTTAATTTTCATCTGCATATGTATACATATGTGTATGTATGTGTACATGTATGTATGATTGTTCATATGTATGCATGTGGATGCGTTTGTATACATATTTATACATGTGTTCCTGTGTACCATGTATACATGCACTTATGTATGCATATATATATATATATATATATATATATATATATATATATATATATATATATATATATATATATATATATATATATATATATATATATATACATGAATGTATTCGTGTGCACGAGTATATGTGTGCATGCTAGAACGAGACTAGAGATGAAGTTTTATGACTTAAATATAACCTTGTGATATGGCAGGACTGCCGACAAGTATAGTAATGGAACATTATTTGTGGATATAAACCTTTATTTTAAGAACAACTCGCTCTAACGTGGGCTTCAAGTCAACACAAAGCTAACAAAAACAATATACAAGCAGCGACTTATCCTTTCAACTGGTGAAGTGGCCGACCGAAAGTCCAATACTCTTCACAAGTGATAACACTGCAGCTGTCACCTTTAAAATCATAATTAGATATTTGACCAGACCCACGACCCGCAGACAATACTGACGTCGTCGTCTACAGAATTACCTGTAGTGGGTGTGATAAAGTATACATTGTTGAGACTGCATCGAACCTTCTCGCACGAGTCCCTGAACACAAATACTCCTTTAAGACACACAGCAAGAATAACACTTGCGTCACTCAGCAGGGATAAACAGGCTCATAGACTAGACAAGAGAAAAACAGGACAAGACGGCGTTCAGAGGCTGCACACATAAAACCTTTCAATGACATCAAATAGAACCAAGGGATACTGAGCATCGCAAAACCTCTAGCTATAATCATAAAAAAACTCTCCAAAACATTATGCAGATGACCCAGCAACCTGACATCACCACACTGTCATCCATTGCCTGACTACGCCTAGCTTCATCTTCTCTTTGTGTATATTTTATAATGTCGCTTGTACCATATACTAACTTGATAAAGCCCCTGTGTGGGCGAAATGTTGTCTTTAAACAAAGGTTTTGTTTGCAAATAGTATTTTATTACCATGCCCTACAACAAAAACAAGTACAAAGTAAACAAGCAGCTTTAACAAATCTTCGCGAAGCAAAATAAAAACAAAACATATGAGCCCATTCTTCTCTCCGGGAACCTTGGCAGAGCTTCATCCTTGTAGAAAATCACACTTAATACGTTTTAGAGACAACATTCACCACGTTCATCCTCCGCCAACCCCCGAATCGTGTGAATATTTATGAGACCACCGCCAAAACTACCGACCATCACCATCGCCACCGACCGTCACTAGCACCACTGACCATCACCAGTACACCGAAGAGCTGAGCAACACCGGCCATCACCATCACTGACCAAGAAACGGGGACCAAGGGTCCTGCAGCAGGAGCCAGTCAGCTTTCCCCTAAGTTGGTAATTAATAACCAGGCTGGGCTTCAATAAGGATGTGGTTACTACTGCCAACATCACCAAAGATACTCTGCCAGTCTTCCCAACCTGTACCTTACTAAAAGGGCAAGCACACTGAGAAAATGGGGTAAGAGAAAGAATGAGGAGAGAAGAGAGGGCGTACAAGCAGATGCACTAATCCTGAGAATGTATTTTACGCATACGTTCATGTATTATAGATATGCTTTATTCAGACAAGCATGCATACGTATGTGCACATACATTCGTAGACTTAATTATATACACCCATATGCATGCTGCTTCAGTTATCTCAAAAGGCAATGAGCTGAATTCAATATAACCTCTTAAAGCTACTGGACCAGAACTGTGTACAACGTGACTAATTAATAGTTTCAGTGGACCAAGATCAAGGACACATCATAAGGTCAAATGACCTCGATTTCTGTTTTATTTATATGATATAATTACTGGCTCGTGTACTTTTATTTGAAGCTAAACTTGCGAATATGATAGCTGTAACTCTCTCTCATTCTCACATTCGTTCACACACTTCCTCTTCTAAGTGCGGGTTTTTGGTGAATCACTCGCTCAAATTCCCTCTCAAATTTATTCACTCAAACTCCCACTCACTCACATGCTCACCCTCACATTTACACTTTCCCACTCACTCACTCACACTCAAAATATATTAATTCACTGACATTCATTCTCACACCACTCACCTCCCCCTCCAGACACACACACATACATAAACCACACACACACACACACACACACACACACACACACACACACACACACACACACACACACACACACACACACACACACACACACACACACACACAGGTGGGTGTGGGTCAGGTCAGGTAGAGCACTATACATTACGTGTCACACGCAGATTCTACATACACACTCATACACCATAACACACAATCCCATCCACTACTTCTCACATACTTAAACCCACACTCATATAGTTCCACACACACACACACACACACACACACACACACACACACACACACATACAAGATACTGCGGGGAATAGACAAGGTGGACAGAGATAGGATGTTCCAGAGAGGGGACACAGGGACAAGGGGTCACAACTGGAAGCTGAAGACTCAGACGAGTCACAGGGACGTTAGGAAGTATTTCTTCAGTCATAGAGTTGTCAGCAAGTGGAATAGCCTAGCAAGTGAAGTAGTGGAGGCAGGAACCATACATAGTTTTAAGAAGAGGTATGACAAAGCTCAGGAAGCAGAGAGAGAGAGGATCCAGTAGCGATCAGTGAAGAGGCGGGGCCAGGAGCTGAGTCTCGACCCCTGCAACCACAATTAGGTGAGTACAATTAGGTGAGTACACACACACACACACACATTCCCACATAGACCAACACACGCTCTCTCCCTCCGCACCCACCCCCACCTCTCTCCCACTCCCCACCTGATCCTCCTCTCTCACCCTCCCTCTTTTCCCCCCCTCCTCTCCCTCTTTCCCACCTCTCCCATTCTCTCTTCCCCTTTGCTTCTCCCTCCTCCTCTCTCCCCATATTTCCCCCTCCCCACCTCTCTTCCATTTCACCACTGTCTCCAGATTCCTCATCTGCCTCCCTCCGTCCCCCCCACACAAACTCAAACACATCACAAATAACCACACAGAAATACAGAAGTTTTTCATTCTGTGGCAATCAAAGAAAAAAATGGGTTGCCAGAGAGCAGGATGGAAAAACAGGGGACTGGAGAATGAGTCTGGGAAAGGAGATTGGGTAGCAGAGCTCATGAAATGGGAACATGAGTGGGGAAGGAGGCTAAAAGAGCTTAGCATGAAAATATAGAAGATAGCTGCTGAGAGCAGGAAGTGGGAGATGCAAATCACAGCAGCAGAGGCTAAGATTCAGAGATTAGAAGAGGAACTGAAAAATCTGAAACAGCCAAAAGAACTAGAAAGCAATGCAGGCATGACAATAGAAACTGCTACCTCAGTCACAAACAAGGGGACTGTAGGGAATGATGGAGCAAAACTGTATGCAGAGGCCCTATCAGACCATTGTGGAGCCCACGAAAAAGAGAGGATCACATCAGGAACAATCGAGGGGATTGTAGAAAATGAAAGAGGTAAGTTATATGTAGAGGCCCTAACAGACCACAGCAGTGCCCAGGAAAAGCTGAGAAGAGAAAATGACAGATCATGGGGCCCAGGGACAACAGATAGTGAAGAGATTAAAGAAAGGAAAGCTGCAATGGAGACAACTAAACTGAATCAGGGGATACATAGGGATATGCAGTGGGAGAATGAAAGGGAGAGATCAGTCTTTGTTTATGGGCTCCAGGAAGTTGAAGGGGAAACTTACGAAGCAAGAAGACAAGGGGAGAAAAAAGCAGTTGAAAGCATCATGAAAGCAATAGATGACATAACCCAGCTGGCAAACTTTCTGAGAATAGGGGGATATGTGATGAATGGTTTGAAAAACCGACAAGTCGAAGATTGAGACACTTATGCAGCATATGGGAATCTTTATTCAGGAAACGTTTCGCCACACAGTGGCTTCATCAGTCCAATACAAAGTAGAAAGGTGTAAGGAGAGGAGTAGTTTGAGGTAATCAGTCCCTCAGCCTGGAGTCGATGTGTTCAGTCCATCAATCTTGTAGAATGTACAGCATAGGGCCGTAGACGTGGCTTATATACTGTAGAGAGGTGAGGCAAAGCAGGAGGAGGTGAGGTCATAGTGGTACCATCCACTAGTCGAAGTAGGTCTTCGTCCAAAGGTTGGACAAGTGTTGAAGAATTCTTTGTAACAAGATCCCATGATGCTGCAGTGTCAGACAGTTGTGATGAATGGTTTGAAAAACCGACAAGTCGAAGATTGAGACACTTATGCAGCATATGGGAATCTTTATTCAGGAAACGTTTCACCACACAGTGGCTTCATCAGTCCGATACAAAGTAGAAAGGTGTAAGGAGAGGAGTAGTTTGAGGTAATCAGTCCCTCAGCCTGGAGTCGATGTGTTCAGTCCATCAATCTTGTAGAATGTACAGCATAGGGCCATAGACGTGGCTTATATACTGTAGTGTAGGGGGATAGGCAAAAGGAAGACACAAGCCGGTCAAAGTGATTTTCAAGGCAGAAGCAGCTCGAAACAGGATCCTGCAGGAGAAAGCAACACTAAGAGACATCTCGGTGTACCAGAGGGTGTATCTCAACTGCGACAGAACACAAGAAGAAAGGCAAGAATTGAAAGAGGGTACAAAGATGAAAGGAGGGAAGAAAGGTGAAGATGGAGATGGGCAGAACCCAGACTCAGGAGGAATATCAAATGCAACCTCCCTCATAACCATCTACAGAAACCCCCCAACCAGGACAACCCCAATGTAACCAAACATTCTAACCCAAAACACACATGCCATGGCCACTGCCCCCACACACCTCATTACAAACTCCACCTTCACAGCAACCATCCATAGTTCTTCATCAGGTCTCTCGCTTCCCCAACCCCAACATACCCCAGACCCCAGTTTTGGAAAAGGAGTTGAAGGTTTGGTATACAAATGCAGATGGAATAACAAATAAATGTGAGTGGCATGAAAGAATCAAGGAGACATCCCCAGACATAATAGCACTCACAGAAGCGAAACTCACCAGGATAATCACAGATGCAATCTTTCCACCCGGTTATCAAATCCTAAGGAAAGATAGAGGGAGAAGAATGGAAGGAGTTGCACTGCTCATTAAAAAGAGGTTGAGATTTGAGGAAATGGAAGAAATGGATGGACTGGGTGAAAGGGACTACATAGTAGGAACAATCCAGTCTGAGGGCCATAAGGTGGTAATTGCAGTAATGTACACCCTGCCACAGAACTGCAGGAGGCCAAGAGAAGAATACAACGAGAGCAACAGAGCAATGGTAGACACACTAGCTGAGGTGGCCAGAAGAACTCAGGTGGGGAGAGCAAAGTTACTAGTTATGGGTGACTTCAATCACAAGAAGATTGACTGGGAAAACCTGGAGCCCCAGGGGGATCCCAAAACATGGAGAGCCAAGATGACGGATGTGGTACTGGAAAACCTCATACCTCAACATGTTAGAGACACTACCAGAGAGAGAGAGAGAGAGAGAGGTGAGGATGACCCAGCAAGACTGGACCTAGTATTCATCTTGAGTAGTTCAGACATCGAGGATATCACATACGAAAGGCCCCTTGGAGCTAGTGATCATGTGGTTCTGTGCTTTGATTACATAGTTGAGCTACAAGTGGAGAGGGTAGCAGGAATAGGATGGGAAAAAACCAAACTACAGAAGGGAGGACTATACAGGCATGAGGAACTTCCTGCAAGATGTTCAGTGGGAGAAAGAATTGGCAGGAAAACCTGTAAAAGAAATGGACTATGTGACAACAAAATGCAAGGAGGCACAAGAGAGGTTTGTTCCCAAGGGAAACAGAAATAATGGGAAGACCAGAACGAGTCCTCGGTTCACCCGAAGGTGTAGGGAGGCAAAAAACTAAGTGCACTAGAGAATGGAAAACATACAGAAGACAAAGGACCCAGGAAAATAAAGAAATTAGTTGAAGACCTAGAAACGAATATGCACAAATAAGAAGGGAGGCACAGCGATAATACAAAAATGACACAGCATCAAAAGTGAAGTCCGAACTGAAGCTGCTGTACAGCCACATCAGGAGGAAAACAGTCAAGGACCAGGTAATCAGGCTGAGGAAGGAAAGTGGGGAGTTCACAAGAAATGACCATGAGGTATGCAAGAAGCTCCACATGAGATTTAAAGAAGTATTTACAGTGGAGACAGAAAGGATTCCAGGAATTCAGAATAGGGAGGTACACCAACAAGTGCTGGATGAAATACAAACAAGTGAGGTGAAGAAACTGCTATAACTTGATACCTCAAAAACGGTGGGACCAGACATCTCTCCATGGGTCCTTAGAGAGGGAGCAGAGATGATGTGTGTGCCACTAACAAAAATCTTCAACACATCCATTGAAACTGGGCAACCACCTGACATATGGAAGATGGCAAATGTAGTCCCAGTTTTAAAGAAAGGAGACCTGTGTCACTGATGTGTATAGTATGCAAAGATATGGAGATCATCACGAGGAGAGTGGTGAAGCACCTAGAAAGACATCAGCTTATAAACGACAACCAGCACAGTTTCATGGAAGGAAAATCCTGTCACAAACCTACTGGAGTTTTATGACAAGGTAACAGAAGTAAGACACAAGAGGGAGGGGGTGGATAGACTGCATTTTCTTGGACTGCAAGAAGGCCTTCGACACAGTTCCTCACAAGAGATTAATGCAAAAGCCTGAGGATCAGGCATGCATGACAAGAAAAGCACTGCAATGGATCAGAGAATATCTGACAGGGAGGCAACAACGAGTCATGGTATGTGACGAGGTGTCAGAGCGCCAGTGACGAGCGGGATTCCACAGGGGTCAGTCCTAGGACCTGTGCTGTTTTTGTATATGTGAATGACAACGGAAGGGATAGACTCAGAAGTGTCCCTGTTTGCAGATGATGTGAAGTTAATGAGAATTAAATCGGTCGAGGATCAGGCAGGACTACAAAGAGACCTGGACAGTACAAGCCTGGTCCAGCAACTGGCTCCTAGAATTTAACCCCGCCAAATGCAAAGTCATGAAGATCGGGGAAGGACAAAGAAGAACACAGACAGAGTATAGTCTAGGTGGCCAAAGACTGCAAACCTCACTCAAGGAAAAAGATCTTGGGGTGAGTATAATACCGAGCACATCTCCTGAGGTGCACATCAATCAAGTAACTGCTGCAGCATACGGGCGTCTGGCAAATCTAAGAACAGCATTCCGATATCTCGGTAAGGAATTGTTCAAGACTCTGTACACCATATACGTCAGGCCCATATTGGAGTATGCAGCACCAGTTTGGAACCCACACCTGGTCAAGCACGTAAAGGAATTAGAGAAAGTGCAAAAGGTTGCAACAAGACTAGTTCCAGAGCTAAGGGGAATGTCCTACTAAGAAAGGTTAAGGCAAATCGGCCTGACGACACTGAAGGACAGGAGCGTCAGGGAAGACATGATAACGACTCATAAAATACTGCAAGGAACTGACAAGGTGTCCCAGAGATGGGACACAAAAACAAGGGGTCACAATTGGAAGTTAAAGACTCCTATGAGTCAAAGGGATATTAGGAAGTATTTCTTCAGTCATAGAACTGTCAGGAAATGGAATAGCCTAGAAAGTGACGTAGTGGAAGCAGGAACCATGCATAGTTTTAAGATGAGGTATGATAAAACTCATGGAGCAGGGAGAGAGGGGGACCCAGTAGTGGTCAGTGAAGAGGCGGGGCCAAGAGCTATGAATCGATTCCTGCAACCACAAATAGGTGAGTACACACACACACACAACCACACACACCCACACGTCCTGTGCTTTGTTGCAGTAATAACGATTCATACAATTTTCTACCCAGTGATCGTGCCTCACGCCTTTACTGCTTAATAGCCCATATTTTGGGTTTCATGTTGTCCATTCATACCCAGGTATTCTGCTTTCAATTTCGCTTCTTTAACATTTGTTATGGTTGAATGGTTTATATTGTTGCCAGTTTTAGATGTTATGTTTTCGTTAAAAAATTGTACATTAATTTTCCCTGGTCTCTCCTTACGTTTATCCATTTCTCTCACCGTCCTTGTTTCAGAAGGAAGATGGAGACGACGGATATAGACTACAAAAATCTTGGAATACACAAGTGGCTGCTTGAGTTGAGGTCGAACAAATATAAGGTCATAATAAGGCAGAGAAGCCTATGAGGTGAGAAGCTACAAATATCAGTGAAAGTAAAAGAATCGGGGATCAACATCACATGTACATGATCGGAGGCACACATTCACAAGTATATGGTCAGAGGCACACATTAACTCCATAACATTGGCAGCATGTAAAAAAACTAGAAAAAGTAAGAAATTCCAATCAGGACTAATCTAATTCTTCAGGATTTTATACACGATATATGTGAGGCTCGTCGGTAATGCAGCCTCAATGTGGAGTCCCCACCTCATCAAACACATGCACACTCAAAAAGGTCCAAAGGTTTACAACTAGACTGGTACCAAAACTGAATGGTATGAACAATATGGAGAAGCTGAAGGAATTGAGCCTGACTAACCAGGAGTGAAGGACCAGTAGAGATTAAGACGTACAAAATATTAAGATACATAGACAAAACAGAAAATCAGACTGGCTGAAATATGAGGGCAAAGGACAAGGGAAACAAATAGAATTTAATGACAGATGAGCCAAAAGTATTTCTGAAAATATATCTTTTATCTTAAGGTTATATAGAAGAAGCGGATGAGAATGTAAATCATCCAAATCCAATAAACAATTTCAAGAATATATTCAGTATGTTAGAGTTCAAGAGGCCAAAAACCAGTTATGATGGATGAAGTAGCTGTAAATACCACTTCCTAGGCTGAGGGACTGATTACCTCATCTTTTGTATATAGTTCTTCTGTTTTTTAATTATGTCCAAGAATCTGTATTGGTAAAGCCACTGGATGGCGAAACGTCTACAATAAAGATAACCAGATGTTGCACAAGTGTCTAAACTTTCATCTTGTCGGTATTGTATACCTGTCTTGCACAACTTGTCAGGCACTGCAACATCATGGTTTCTTGATTCAGAGGACATCTACTTGACCTTCTTCACGACTTCTACACTAGCCCATCAATTTGGGAAGGACCTACTTCCACTGGGGAATCCCGCCTACCAGTGACTATGCCCTCGTCTGCTACCCGTCCCTATTCACTGACGCCTATATAAGCGCCAGTCTCCTTACCTGTGCTTCAGAATCTCTTCAACCATGGTGCAGTAAACACCACCTCCTAGGCTGAGGGACTGATTACCTCATCTTTTGTATATAGTTCTTCTGTTTTTTAATTAT
Source organism: Cherax quadricarinatus (assembly GCF_038502225.1). Classification (NCBI taxonomy): domain Eukaryota; kingdom Metazoa; phylum Arthropoda; class Malacostraca; order Decapoda; family Parastacidae; genus Cherax; species Cherax quadricarinatus. Next base: position 18,204,658 of record NC_091304.1, on the reverse strand, counting down.
GTCCAAGAATCTGTACTGATAAAGCCACTGGATGGCGAAACGTCTACAATAAAGATAACCCAATGTTGCACGAGTGTCTTAACTAAGTCCTTTCTAAAATTTTCTCTTATACGTTTAAAGATACATATTTTTTTATTTATGTTACTGTAAAAATTAATAATTTTGCACCAAAAGAAGCTTAGAAAACTTACCTAACCTAATTATAACAAGAGCAATTTAATTTAGCCTAACCCAACTAAATATATTTTAGATTCGTTTACAATAATTTAATAATAAACAAACACAATGAAATATATTTTTTAATTATATTCAGAATGATTTTTGGGAAATTATTACATACATAAATTTTCGCCTGCCTTATTCAGCAAGAAGAGTATTGCCATTTAAGCCAGAATCGCAAGTTTTACCTATTTGGCACGATATATATATATATATATAATATATATATATATATATATATATATATATATATATATGTCGTGCCGAATATGTAAAACTGGTCAATTAGCAAGAACTCATTTAAAATTAAGTCCTTTCTAAAATTTTCTCTTATACGTTTAAAGATATATTTTTTTCATTAATGTTAATGTAAAAAAATTTTAATTTTGCACTAAAAGAATCTTAGAAAACTTACCTAACCTTATTATAACAAGAACAATTTATTTTAGCCTAACCCAACTAAATATATTTTAGATTTGTTTACAGTAATTTAATACTAAACAAACACAGTGAAATATATTTTTTTCGTTAGGTTCAGAATGATTTTGGCGAAATTATTGCATACACAAATTTTCACTTGTCCTATATGGCAAGATGAGCGTTGCTATTTAAGCCAAGATCGCAAGTTCTGCCTATTCGGCACGACATATATATATATATATTATATATATATATATATATTATATATATATAATGTCGTGCCGAATATGTAAAACTGGTCAATTAGCAAGAACTCATTTAAAATTAAGTCCTTTCTAAAATTTTCTCTTATACGTTTAAAGATATATTTTTTTCATTAATGTTTATGTAAAAATTTATAATTTTGCACTAAAAGAATCTTAGAAAACTTACCTAACCTTATTATAACAAGAGTAATTTATTTTACCCTAACCCAACTAAATATATTTTAGATTCGTTTACAATAATTTAATAATAAACAAACACAGTGAAATACATTTTTTTCGTTAGGTTCAGAATGATTTTGGCGAAATTATTGCATACACAAATTTTCGCTTGTCCTATATGGCAAGATGAGCGTTACTATTTAAGCCAAGATGGCAAGTTCTGCCTATTCGGCATGACACACACACACACACACACACATATATATATATATATATATATATATATATATATATATATATATATATATATATATATATATATATATATATATATATATATATATATATATATATATATATATATAAACGCATGGAGCATGGAGGGAGGGAGCCAGTTTGTGGCGCTCCATACATTTTGTGTGTAAACGACGAACCAACATGGTTGGCAAGGGCCAGTTTCGTCAGACGTCATCGTGAGTGTCCACCGAAGATTACAGAGTCGTGACAATCCTCTGCATCAGACCGTTGTTTCTATATCAGTGAAAGAGCAGTGTGCATGTGGGGACTTGGGAAGTAGTACTGGTCTTGAGGGGATCCTGCTAACGGAGGTGTGGTTTGTTTGTTTACGCTGTGTTCGGACGGGGTTGGGGGGGAGGGAGTGGCCGCTCAGGACTCCCTCATTGGATGCTCAACAGAACACCTCAGTTAATAGTGAGGGCATGGTG
>NC_091304.1:18187869-18192869 GCF_038502225.1 Cherax quadricarinatus | reverse complement strand
CCCACATTGTAACCCTTATAGAGAATAAACTTGATTTGATTTGATATGCCGCAGCAGTTATCTGGTTAATGTGTGCTTCTGGCGATGTACTCGGTATTATACTCACTCCTAGGTCTTTCTCCTTGAGTGAGGTTTGCAGCCTTTGGCCTCCTAGCCTATACTCTGTCTGCGGTCTTCTTGCCCTCCTCCGATCTTCATGACTTTGCATTTGGCGGGGTTAAATTCTAGGAGCCAGTTTCTGGACCACACATCCAGCCTGTCCAGGTCTCTTTGCAGACCTGTCTGGAATGCGTCTGATTTAATTCTCCTCATTAACTTCAGGTCATCTGCAAACAAGGACACTTCTGTGTCTATCCATTCCGTCATGTCGTTCACATACATCAAGAATAGCACAGATCCCAGGACTGACCCCTGTGGGGCCCCGCTCGTCACTGGCGCCCACTGTGATACCTCATCACGGACCATGACTCGCTGTTGCCTCCCTGTTAGGTATTCTCTGGTCCATTGCAGTGTCCTTCCTGTTATACGTGCCTGTTCCTCTAGCTTCTGTACTAATCTCTTGTGAGGAACTGTGTCGAAGGCCTTCTTGCAGTCCAAGAAAATGCAATCAACCCACCCCTCCCTCTCATTTCTTGCTTCAGTTACCTTGTCATAAAACTCTAGTAGGTTTGTGACACAGAATTTGCCTTCCATGAATCCATGCCGGCTGTCGTTTATAATCTTGTTCCGCTCCAAGTGCTCCACCACTCTCCTCCTGATAATCTTTTCCAAGACATTGCATACTATACATGTCAGTGACACTGGTCTATAATTTAGTGCTTCATTTCTGCCTCCTTAAAGATGGGGACTACATTTGCCTTCTTCCATACTTCAGGTAGTTGCCCAGTTTCAAGGGAAGTGTTGAAGATTTTGGTTAGTGGCACACGTAGTGTCCCTGTTCCCTCTCTAAGGACCCACGGAGAGATGTCCGGTCCCACCGCCTTTGAGGTATCAAGGTCACTTAGGAGCTTCTCCACCTCCTCCTCAGTTGTGTGTAATTCATCCAACACTTGTTGGTATATCCCTTGTTGCTGTACCCCACTGTTTTGTCTTCCTGTTGTCCCTTCAGCCTCCACTGTAAATACTTCCTGAAATCTCATGTTGAGCTCCTCACATACCTCCTGATCGTTTCATGTGAGCTCCCCACCTTCTTTCCTCAGCCTGATTACCTGGTCCTTGACTGTTGTCTCCTCCTGATGTGGCTGTAGAGTAGTTTCAGGTCAGACTTGACTTTCGATGCTATGTCATTTTCATACTGCCGCTGCGCCTCCCTCCTTATCTGTGCATACTCGTTTCTGACTTGTCGACTAATCTCTTTATTCTCGTGAGTCCTTTACCTTCTGTACCTTTTCCATTCTCTAGAGCACTTAGTTTTTGCCTCCCTGCACCTTCGGGTAAACCAAGGGCTCGTTCTGTCCTTCCCATTATTTCTGTTACCCTTGGGAACAAACCTTTCCTCTGCCTCCTTGCATTTTGTTGTTACAAAGTCCATCATTTCGTTTACTGATTTTCCTTCCAACTCCTGTTCCCACTGAACCTCCTGCAGTAAGGTCCTCATTCCCGTGTAGTCCCCCCTTTTATAGTTTAGTTTTTCTCTTTCTAGTCCTGTTACCCTCTCCACTTTTAGCTCCACGATGTATTCAAAGCTCATAACGATGTGGTCACTAGCTCCAAGGGGCCTTTCATATGTGATGTGCTCAATGTCTGAGCTACTCAGGGTGAACACAAGGTCCAGTCTTGCTGGTTCATCCTCCCCTCTCTCTCTGGTAGTATCCCTAACATGTTGGTGCATGAGATTTGCCAGCACCACATCCATCATCTTGGCTCTCCATGTTTCGGGACCCCCATGTGTGTGTGTGTGTGTGTGTGTGTGTGTGTGTGTGTGTGTGTGTGTGTGTGTGTGTGTGTGTGTGTGTGTGTGTGTGTGTGTGTGTGTGTGTGCAGACAATTTCATTTCATAAGAAGAAAGGCGACAACAGTAAAAGAAGATAAATGGAACACATATGCTTCTGACATTTTTTTTTTATTAAAACAAGATAGCTATTTGTCAAGCGAACCAGAAAATTAAAGACTGCAACACAGTAACATTCTCAAAATTACTACAATATTTCTGGTCTATTGTTTCCTTGTACACATAAATAATTCTCATTTACATTAATTCTCTCTCTCTCTCTCTCTCTCTCTCTCTCTCTCTCTCTCTCTCTCTTACCTATTCATCTATTACACTCGTGGAGGGAGCGCTAAACGCGTAGGGGTCATTTAGTGCACGTGAGGAAACGGAAATTAATCAGGTTCGATCCAAGGATGGGAAAGGTCCAATTCCTTGGATCGAAAGCCCCTCACCGGCGTCAAAGAACCGTCCCTGAAGTCTCCTGTTCATCTGTTTTCTACCGTCTTTTGTGTATTATATTAATATAAAAATCATATAACACCGGAAGAAACTTATTCTCAGCTGACACTGTTTCAGATAGGTAATGCAAAAATCAATTTTCAAAAGTCGGGGCTTAATGTTTGATTCTAGACAAATTTTAAACACATCGGCGGTTTTTCATCAAGGTCAGGTGACCCAAAGAAGGAAACACATTCACCTTAATTCATTTAACAGTTGTCTTACCATCAGTATACTGATATAACAATTCAAATGACCCTCTGAACTGAGTCATCCGCCACCCATCTTTCAGAGTAATACACTCTACGTGTCATTACGGAGACGCTCCTGACACCCCTCACACACCTGGTACAGGTGATAACAATACTTCGGTACGGTTACTGTGTTATGTTTCTAGGTATGTTTGATGCAACTTACCTGTATTTAAATATTTCCTTAATTACTGTAGGCTAACTTTGTCAATGTTAACTTAGTCGAATTTTATATACTCTGTTTCTAGGTATGTAGTCACTGACCTGAGCTTAGGTACTTGGTTAATATTTGCATATATCTTCTTTAGGTTATTCTTGTGACTGTTAATTTAAATCACACTCGGATATTTTTACAACTTGGATTTTTGTACTCGAATAATTTTCGAGAAACTTCGGTGCCCCGTGACCTGGTGGCCAAAGCTCTCGCTTCACACGGCGAGACGACTGGGTTCGATTCCCAGGGAGGGTAGAAACATTAGGCGTGTTTCCTCACACCGGTTGTCTATGTTCACCCATCAGTAAAATGGGTACCTGGGAGTTAGTCGTCAGGTGTGGGTCGCATCCTAGGACGAAAGTGACCTAATCTGCCCGAAATCCTGTATAACAAGCAGCTTTCTATATAGTAGTATGTCACTGATTTCAGCTAGTCCTGTATACCATGTACGTAAACTTGTAGCAAATAAAGATATTATTACTATTATTATTATTATTATTACTGTTCACTGTTATTTTTTATTATCACACTGGCCGATTCCCACCAAGGCAGGGTGGCCCGAAAAAGAAAAACTTTCACCATCATTCACTCCATCACTGTCTTGCCAGAAGGGTGCTTTACACTACAGTTTTTAAACTCCAACATTAACACCCCTCCTTCAGAGTGCAGGCACTGTACTTCCCATCTCCAGGACTCAAGTCCGGCCTGCCGGTTTCCCTGAACCCCTTCATAAATGTTGCTTTGCTCACACTCCAACAGCACGTCAAGTATTAAAAACCATTTGTCTCCATTCACTCCTATCAAACACGCTCACGCATGCCTGCTGGAAGTCCAAGCCCCTCGCACACAAAACCTCCTTTACCCCCTCTCTCCAACCTTTCCTAAGCCGACCCCTACCCCGCCTTCCTTCCACTACAGACTGATACACTCTTGAAGTCACTCTGTTTCGCTCCATTCTCTCTACATGTCCGAACCACCTCAACAACCCTTCCTCAGCCCTCTGGACAACAGTTTTGGTAATCCCGCACCTCCTCCTAACTTCCAAACTACGAATTCTCTGCATTATATTCACGCCACACACTGCCCTCAGACATGACATCTCCACTGCCTCCAGCCTTCTCCTCGCTGCAACATTCATCACCCATGCTTCACACCCATATAAGAGCGTTGGTAAAACTATACTCTCATACATTCCCCTCTTTGCCTCCAAGGACAAAGTTCTTTGTCTCCACAGACTCCTAAGTGCACCACTCACTCTTTTCCCCTCATCAATTCTATGATTCACCTCATCTTTCATAGACCCATCAGCTGACACGTCTACTCCCAAATATCTGAATACATTCACCTCCTCCATACTCTCTCCCTCCAATCTGATATTCAATCTTTCATCACCTAATCTTTTTATCCTCATAACCTTACTCTTTCCTGTATACACCTTTAATTTTCTTCTTTTGCACACCCTTCCAAATTCATCCACCAATCTCTGCAACTTCTCTTCAGAATCTCCCAAGAGCACAGTGTCATCAGCAAAGAGCAGCTGTGACAACTCCCACTTTGTGTGTGATTCTTGCCACGCCTCTTGCCAAGACCCTCGCATTTACTTCTCTTACAACCCCATCTATAAATATATTAAACAACCACGGTGACATCACACATCCTTGTCTAAGGCCTACTTTTACTGGGAAATAATTTCCCTCTTTCCTACATACTCTAACTTGAGCCTCACTATCCTCGTAAAAACTCTTCACTGCTTTCAGTAACCTACCTCCTACACCATACACTTGCAACATCTGCCACATTGCTCCCCTATCCACCCTGTCATACGCCTTTTCCAAATCCATAAATGCCACAAAGACCTCTTTAGCCTTATCTAAATACTGTTCACTTATATGTTTCACTGTAAACACCTGGTCCACACACCCCCTACCTTTCCTAAAGCCTCCTTGTTCATCTGCTATCCTATTCTCCGTCTTACTCTTAATTCTTTCAATAATATATATAAATTATATATATATATACAAATTATATATATATATATATATATATATATATATATATATATATATATATATATATATATATATATATATATATATATATATATATA
>NC_091304.1:18067869-18185369 GCF_038502225.1 Cherax quadricarinatus | reverse complement strand
AATTGCTGGCTACACCTCATGGATGAGAAGAGACAGGTAAGGGCAAGGAGGAGGTGTTGAGTGTGCTTCTCTAAAAGTGTACATGCCCAGTACATTGATGTTGCCATCCCTACTCATCTTGAAATGTTCTTCAAGCTATGCATAAACACTAGTACCTGTGTACTAGTATGTGCAATGTACAGACCTCAGTGGCAACATGCAGACCCCCATCAACTTTCTAATGGAAAATGTGGATTCCCTTCCGTTCCAACACAACTGTCAACATACCATAATTGTTGGTGATCTCAACCAACAACTTATACAGAGGGACTTTAATGACCTTCTTGCAGTGTTTGACATGAGAAACTTTGTTGATTTCCTTACTCACATCCCTGGCTCCTCCCTTGACCCAGTGAGTGATCTGACAGAAGGCATAGTCAACGATGAGAATTTTCAATTACTCAGATATGGTAAACACGAGGAAATTAAATCTTCATCAGAGTACAAAACAAATTCTGGCCACAAAATAGAGCGAAATACCAACGTCAAAGACCTGGGAGTGATCATGTCGGAGGATCTCACCTTCAAGGACCATAACATTGTATCAATCGCATCTGCTAGAAAAATGACAGGATGGATAATGAGAACCTTCAAAACTAGGGAGGCCAAGCCCATGATGACACTCTTCAGGTCACTTGTTCTATCTAGGCTGGAATATTGCTGCACACTAACAGCACCTTTCAAGGCAGGTGAAATTGCTGACCTAGAAAATGTACAGAGAACCTTCACGGCGCGCATAACGGAGATAAAACACCTCAATTACTGGGAGCGCTTGAGGTTCCTAAACCTGTATTCCCTGGAACGCAGGCGGGAGAGATACATGATTATATACACCTGGAAAATCCTAGAGGGACTAGTACCGAACTTGCACACGAAAATCACTCACTACGAAAGCAAAAGACTTGGCAGACGATGCAACATCCCCCCAATGAAAAGCAGGGGTGTCACTAGCACGTTAAGAGACCATACAATAAGTGTCAGGGGCCCGAGACTGTTCAACTGCCTCCCAGCATACATAAGGGGGATTACCAACAGACCCCTGGCAGTCTTCAAGCTGGCACTGGACAAGCACCTAAAGTCGGTTCCTGACCAGCCAGGCTGTGGCTTGTACGTTGGTTTGCGTGCAGCCAGCAGCAACAGCCTGGTTGATCAGGCTCTGACCCACCAGGAGGCCTGGTTACAGACCGGGCCGCGGGGGCGTTGACCCCCGGAACTCTCTCCAGGTAAACTTGTCAACCCCTCGGCTATGTTGGACCGTCTGACCACAAGGCTGTTTTTACGACATTTAAGATCCCAACAGAACGAGGTGAGGAGTCCACACGCACAACCTGGCTATGGGAAAGAGGTAATTGGCCAGCCCTTTGCTCTGAGCTCGCCACCACCGATTGGAATGCTCTTCTCCAAGGCATGGCGGAGGTATAAGACATCCTACCTCCTATAACAGGAACTTGCACAGGCAAGCCTGTAGGCATATGGGTGACGTTCAAAAGTGGGTCATCGCTAAATGGGAGGTAGACACAAAAAGAAAGTTAGCATCAGATAGAGTGGGCTCCAAAACCTGGTGGCCCCTGGTCATGGACAGACAAGGTTATCTGCTTGATGAACTCATTCCACCTCTAAAGCAACAGGATGGGACCATCTCTACTAGTAGTTAAGAGAAAGCGGACCCCTTTGCCGAACACTGTGCTACCAAAATGCAAGTTCCTGATCGAGCAAGGGACCCTCCTTGGCTAGCTGCAAGAACTGTGTCAAAACTGTCAGTGGTGACAATAAGGCAGGAGGAGGTGCATTTCCCTCTTAAATCTCTTGAGCAAGAAAAGGCTGTGGGCTCAGACAAGTTGAGCACAAGATTGCTGAGAAAATGTGCAGACCAGCTAGCAGCACCTCTAACTCGCATCTTTCAGCACTGCCTAGTACAGTGTAAATGGTCTTCTCTGTGGAATGAGGCAAATGTAGTCCCTGTTCAAAAAAAAAAAAAAAGAAGAGCAGAACAGAAATCAGCAACTACAGACCAGTGTCACTCCTGTCAATCACTGGCAAGATCCTTTTGACAATAATCTCAAGACAAATGACAGAGTTTTTTAATACCACTCACCACTTTGTGACCGTCAATATGGCTTCAGGAAAGGTTACTCTAGTGCTGATCTGTTGTTAAACCTCTCCACTAAATAGCACCAGTCACTGGATGAATCCAAAGTCAGCTGTGTGGTAGCACTGGACATTGCTGGTGCTTTCTACCAGGGCTTCATGGCAAAACTGCAAGCACTGGGAATTGCAGGAACTATGCTACGTCTCCTCAGTGATTACCTTCATGGTAGATCTGTAAGGGTAGTTCTCAATGGAACAGAATCAGCAAGACATCCTATAGAGGCAAGTGTTCCACAAGTAAGTGTGATGGGACCATTGTTATGGAATGTCTACTTCAATGACCTTCATCTCATCCCAGAATCCCATACATATGCAGACGACTATACTCTGACATTTACTTATCCAACACAAGAAATGCCAGCGGCTCTAAGCTACATCAATCACCAGCTAAGAGCTACATCAGCTTGGGGAAATCGATGGCAAGTAACATTTGCACTTGAGAAAACACAAATGATGATGGTCTCCAGGCACCACGATGGTAATGACGGAGCAGTAATAAGTATGAATGGGAGAATGTTGGTACCCTGCCCCCCTCTCTCATCTGCGACTACTTGACAAGAGTAGAGAACAGAGCAAGACGCCTCATATTTCGCCTGGACCCATCCTCGATAGATCTGTCATTTTAGCAGAGCCTTCAACATAGGCAGAGCCTTCAACATAGGAGGGATGTGGGTGGCCTTACTGTTATGTACAAAGCCAACATTGTCAAAGTACCACACTTGGCTCCATTTCGAGGACAGCGAGAAGCAAACTTCTTTATCACAAGAAGGGCAGAAAGCAGCAACTTCACTCCTGCTGTACCCTTCTCCAGAACATCACTCCATCTGAGATCATTTATCCCCAGGATGACTCGAGTCTGGAACACATTCGTACAGCATTATGATGTCAACGAGATAAAGTCAGTTGATCAAATGAAAATGCTGGCCCACAGATCACTCCAACTTCATCCTGTTCCCTACCTGTATATTTCATAACAATAAAAATGCTTTCAAATGACAGCTCTTAGCTTGTCAACAAAGTTAAGAATCCTTAACTAGTAAATAGCTTGTCATTAAAGCTAGGGATCCTTAACCTAACCGTGTCAAACCCTGCGTAATAAAGAGAGAGAGAGAGAGAGAGAGAGAGAGAGCCTAGGACATCCAACAGGCTTGTGTGAGCACGTTAGATAAGACTGAATGGAGGAAGTTGCTTTTATGACGAAGTACCGTTGGAGTGTGAATAAGGTAACATACGTACAGAAAGGAATTCAGAGAAACCAGTTAGCCGGACTCGAGTCCTGGAGATAAGAAGTACAGCGCCTGCACTCTGAAGGAGGGGTAGGGATTTTGCAGTTTGGAGGGTTGTCTAAGCTGTGTTGTCAGCCTGCTTCTAGCAAGACAGTACGTGAACGAGTGCCGGTTAAAGTGTTTTTTTCCATTCCGCGTCGCCCTACTTTTGTGGGAGACGGCCTGTACGTTAAAATATTGTATGTGTACAATATGTATATATTGTACGTCACTTTATTAACGCTTGGTCAACTTGATCAGTTTCCAACTTATAGCCACATGACAGAAGCAATTAAATGAAGCTGCTGAATGAAGTATCGTGAGTGACGTAATGAGCAAGGCGCCAGAGTAAACACGGCGGGCGTGGACTCGCCAGGTAGGCCAAAATTGGCAGTTAATTTCTACAAACTCCGACGGTTTTCATTATAGGGCTGAATATTTAACTTTTTTCAATATTTTTTTAACTAATGGAAAATGCAAATCATGCATGACCTTCCAATGCGTTACAGTGCATCGCATCCTCTGACACATATCTCTGACAAGCACAACCATCTTTAATACAGTATGTAAATTTTACGAGATAACAAGAACTTTATATCGTGAATACGTTTTGTGTTAATATATCGAATACATATTGCTCCTATATATATATATATATATATATATATATATATATATATATATATATATATATATATATATATATATATATATATATATATATATATAAAAACACTGATCTCTGGCTGAAGGAGACTCGAACCTACGAACCTTGGAACAAGGTACGCAGTGCTATACCAAACTCACCACACTGGACCAATACCTTGGAGTCCAGCTTGCCCTAGACTTTGATCCAAGGCAGCCAGCTTTCAGGAAGAAGGCTTACAGCTTTTCATCTCATCCCCTGCATGCATCAGCCTTACTAGAGATTTTAAAAATGCAAGGAATTCGCGAGAGCAGGCGAAATATACACAAAGACTGATCTCTGGCTGAAGGAGACTGGAACCTACGAACCTTCGTAGGTTCGTATATATATATATATATATATATATATATATATATATATATATATATATATATATATATATATACTATACATATATCAATAACAAACTGCGGCTAGCCAGAGGATCGAACCCGTGTCGTGTTGGCCCGCCTCGTGGGAAAAGAGCGAAAACTCACGACGCTCTAAACCACTGGACCATACAATCCTACAAACAACACGAGTCTAGCGAACTAGGCTTGCTTCATGTTGCGAGCATATTCAATGATGTGGGTGCCTCTGAGCTAATTTCATTCTACTCCCCGTTTGGTGTACTAGCCTCCACAAGTAGTACATATATTTTTGTAACAACGAGCAAGTGGCATTTAATCAATAACAATATAACTAGATCGATAGACAGAATAACTCATGCTGTAAAAAGAATTTTCTTTACATCTTTTTTAGGATAAAACAAATAATACTTTTCTTAGCACAATGAATCAACAAGCCGTATTTTCCGATGATTTTTTATTAACATTAATCTAGTTTGCAGACATTCCGGGACGAAGGAGCAGCAGTTCAAAGCCATTTAAGAATTTTAATTTGTGAAAGTTATTGTCTTTGTCGTCCGTTCGGAATGCTCACTGACTGGCTTTTAATATTTTATTATCACGATTTGTCACCAATAAAAACACTCGCATCCCAGAGTATAACCCGCCCTAACTCCATCCTCCTGCATGCCATATTTCATACACACACACAAATATACTCTTCCTACTCGGCCAGCATCAGAGAACACACGAGTGCAGTAATCTTTACATTACGGGATGCATAATTTAAATATTTCAGGGTGAACGTCTTACCAGGAAATTTTCTTTATAAGGGTAAGCTAAAAATTATCATTAGTAAATATTTCACTAATAATTTTACACACATTTTTTTCCTCAACGTCTTTACAACATATCAGTTATATGAATCATTAACTAATGCATCTTCCCAGAAAGGCAATTAAGAAAGGAATACATGCATGGTATATTATATATTTTTTTGATGCTTACCATCCAATTATATAAATTTCTAATGATTATATAACACTTTTCAAATGTATATCATACACATAATTATTTAGGATATTTTTCATTAATACATCATGCAAATTAGAATTCACGGTTCTATCCAAATGTATACCTTATAATATATTATTCATGGCCACTTTCGTATGTGCGGTATATGTCAACAAACTTTACATAAAAGAAGAGGATAAATGCAAAAGGAAATGCCAAGAACCTCTCTCATCACGAGATCCAACAGTTATATAGAACCAAGAAAGTTTTCAGTAAGCAAAGTCTATGGCCTTTTAAATTATTAAATCATGTATACCGCCGAGAACTATCCACTGCTGAATAAACTAATATTATTATAACTACTACAACTACTACCAATAATATTACTCAACAAGCCAGCAATAATCTACAAACCACAATTGACCTACCTAGCATGGGCCAATAGACCTGCTATTATGTTCTTGTATTACCACTCAGGGGCGACGCCAGAACTTCTATACTAGGGGGCTCTGGGGTGGCTACCTGACGGACGAAGGCTGAGAGACCTGCTCCGAAGCAGCGTTATTATTACTGCTATTTTTGTTTTGTGGGCTCAGGGAATACTGAGAAGCTCCCCCAAGCTACCCTTGGCGCCACTACTATTAAACCACTTGAATATAACTTCCTCTCTCTTACCTATATATATTGTACTACAGCCAAGTATTTTCTATTAAAAGTGAAAAGGGTCTACATGACTCACGAAATAGCAATGACACGATTGCAAACAAACCATACCACGGGCGGGATCTGAACCCGCGGTCAGTCTCAAAACTCCAGACCGTCGCGTTAGCCACTGGACCAGCTAGCCACAGTAAGATTCGTCCAACTAGGTATATTTCTACACCATAGAAAGGTTAGCATAGGCACCGCTGTGACCACAAATGCAAGATTTTACAGACGAATCTCCAGCTAGCGTGGCCGTGACGAACTCTAGCTCAAGTCCCCTCAATGCCGTCAACATGACTCACGAAATCGTAATGACACGATTGCAAACAAACCATACCACGAGCGGGATTTGAACCCGCGGTCAGTCTCAAAACTCCAGACCGTCGCATTAGCCACTGGACCAGCTAGCCACAATAAGATTCGTCCAACTAGGACGAGATTCGTCTGTAAAAACTTGCATTTGTGGTCACAGTGGTTCCTATGCTAACCTTCCTATGGTGTAGAAATATACCTAGTTGGACGAATCTTATTGTGGCTAGCTGGTCCAGTGGCTAACGCGACGGTCTGGAGTTCAAATCCCGCCCGTGGTATGGTTTGAAAAGGGTCTGTTCTGCAGGGGAAACATTGTTTAAATAAAGGTGCCAGTTACTGCTTGTGTGACTTTTATCATCTACAGCTCTTCGGTAATCCATTTGTTGTAACATTATCCCATACTATACTTACTCTCCAAAATGCTCATCATAAATTAACGAAAATCAAACCAAAATCAAGCCTAACGTAGCCTAAATAGCGCTTGTATAGATTTCATAAGAAAAAATATGTAAAATGAAGAAGGTTTTATTAATATGTTATAAGTATGTGACTAATATCTTGTGCCAAAATTTATGCTACATTTTAAATTTTGCGAATGTTGGGATCTAAATGTGCAAGTACGTTCGAAAACTAATATACTAGTCAGAGGACAGGATGCAAATACAACACCAATTGCTTAGGCATAATTAATAAACTTTTCTTATCCGTCACACAGTAGGTTTCACAACCATGAAATGAAGTTGTTTGGTACAGGTGGCGGGTAATGTTAACGATGTTCAATAAGCAGAGACAACACAACTGTGTATCCATACAGGCAACTGTTTCGCAGTACATCTGCCAGGTAGTGCCTTGCAGCTATGCCATCCCTGGCGGGTGGGAAAGTTTGACAGGGGCACAGTCTAAGGTCACAGCCAAGGGCACGAACCAAGGCACGGGCCGGAAGCACTGGCCAAGGAAACAATCCAAGAGCACGGGACAGGGCCAGAGACAGGGAAAAAGGAACTGGCCAGATTAACACACAGGCACTACACAGCGGGCGACCCACACCATGATAAACCAGCAACTGGTGCCAGCAGCAAACATGGGTACCCTACTGTCCGGTCCCGCCTCCTCACACATCCACACACGCGCGGGCGCGCGCACGCACACACACACACACACACACACACACACACACACACACGCACACACACACACACACACACACACACACACACACACACACACACACACACGCACACACACGCACGCACACGCACGCACACACACACACACACACGCACACACACACACACACACACACGCACACACACACACACACACACGTACACACACGACCACACACACGCACACAGCAGGTCTAGTGTCAATCCACATGTGCCTAGACAAAATAGTAATACACGCATGCACATACGAGAGAGAGAGAGAGACAGACAGACTTGACTAAGAAAAGGCTGTGGGCCTGGAGTCTACCTGAAGGTTATAACGGGGATCAACGCCCCCCCGGCCCGGTCCATGACCAGGCCTCCCGGTGGACCAGGGCCTGATCAACCAAGCTGTTACTGCTGGCCACACGCAGTCCAACATACGAACCACAGCCCGGCTGATCTGGCACTGACTTTAGGTATCTGTCCAGCTCTCTCTTGAAGGCAGCCAGGGGTTTATTGGTAATTTTCCTTGTGCTTCGTGGGAGACTGTTGAAGTCTTGGACCCCGGACACTTATGGTGTTTTCTCTTAAGTGTACCAATGGCACCCCTACTTTTAATTGGGGGTATTTTGCATCGCCTGCCCAGTCTTTTACTTTCGTAGGGAGTGATTTGTGTGTGCAGATTCGGGACCATTCCTTCTAGGATTTTCCAAGTGTAGATTATGATATCTCTCTCTCTCCTGCATTCCAACGAGTACAGGTCAACTGCTTCCAAGCGTTCCCAGTAGTTAAGGTGCTTGACAGACTTATACGTGCAGTAAAGGGTCGCTGGACACTCTCCAGATCTGCAATTTCACCTGCTTTGAATGGAGATGTTAATGTACAGCAGTATTAGAGCCTAGAGAGAGCAAGTGATTTGAAAAGGATCATCATTGGCTTGGCATCTCTTGTTTTGAATGTTCTCATTATCCATCCTATCATTTTCTTTGCACTTGTGAGCATGGCACTGTTGTGATCCTTGAAATTGTTATTATCCCCTCCAGTTTTCCATAACGGAGTACTTGGAATTTGTCCTCATTGAACATCATATTGTTTTCCGTTGCCCACTGGAAAACTTTGTTTATATCTTCTTGGAGGTTAACCGTGTCCTCAATAGATGACAGCCACATGCAGATCCTAGTATCGTCTGCAAAGGATGATACGGTGCTGTGGGCTACATCTCTGTCTATGTCTGATATGAGGATGAGGAACAGGATGGGGGCGAGTACTGTGCCTTGTGGAACAGAGCTCTTCAGTATGGCAGCCTCCGATTTAACTCTTTTGACAAGTTGAGCCCAAGATTGCGGAGTAGATGTGCAGACCAGCTAGCAGCACCTCTAACTCGCATCTTTCAGCACTGCCTAGTACAGTGTAAATGGCCTTCTCTGTGAAAAGAGGCAAACATAGTCCCTGTTCACAAAAAGAAGAGCAGAGCAGAAATCAGCAACTACAGACCAGTATCACTCCTGTCAATCACTGGCAAGATCCTTGAGACAATAATCTCAAGACAAATGACAGTTTTTTGACCACCACTCACTACTCTGTGACCGTCAATATGGCTTCAGGAAAGGTTACTCTGCTGCTGATCTGTTGTTAAACCTCTCCACTAAATGGCACCAATCACTGGATGAATCCAAAGTCAGCTGTGTGGTAACACCGAACACTGCTGGTGCTTTCGATCGAGTGTGACACCAGGGCCTATACGCAAAACTGCAAGCAGTGGGATTGTAGGCTCTACACTATGTCTCCTCAGTGAATACTTTCTAAGGGTAGTTCTCAATGGAACAGAATCAGCAAAACATCCTATTGGGGCAAGTGTTCCACAGGGACGTTTGTTTGGGTCATTGTTATGGAATGTCGACTTTAATGACCGTCTTCATCTCATCCCAGAATCCCATACATATGCAGACGCCTGTACTCTGACAGTTACTTATCCAGGACAAGAAATGCCAGCTGCTCTAGCTACAACAATCACCAGATAAGAGCTCTATCAGCCTGGGGAAACCGATGGCAAGTAACATTTGCACCTGGGAAAGCACAAATGATGATGGTCTCTAGGCACCATGATGGTAATGCTGGAGCAGTAGTAAGTATGAATGGGAGAGTGTTGGTTCAGGGGGAAGAAGCTGATATACTTGGGGTGAAATCTGACTCCAAATTGACCATGAAGAACAACGTTGTAAATCTTGCAAACAAGGCAGCCAGAAAGGTTATAGCACTTCGATGTATCTCACATTTGCTCGACAGTAGGGGTTGCAAGATTCTGTATGAAGCACAAGTATGCTCACACCTTGAGTATGCTCCACTTTCTTGGTTTACCTGCCCCCATCTCATCTGCGACTGCCTGATGGGTAGAGAACTGAGCAAGATGCTTCATCTCTCGCCTGGACCCATCCTGGATAGCTCTGTCATTTCAGCAAAGCCTTCAACATAGGAGGGATGTGGGTGGCCTTACTGTTATGTATAAGGCCAACAGTGTCAAAGTACCACATTTGGCTCCACTTCGAGGACAGCAAACTTCTATACCACAAGACGGGCAGAAAGCAACAACTTCACTCTGGCTGTACCCTTTTCCAGAACATGACTTCATCTGATATTTATCCCCAGGATGACTCGAATCTGGAACATGTTCGCACAGCATAATGACATCAACGAGATAAAGTCAGTTGATCAAATGAAAATACTGGTCCACAGATGGCTCCAACTTCATCCTGTTCCCTACTTGTAAGTTTCATAACAATGAAAATGCTTTCAAATGAGCTGATGTAGGTAACAGCACACAGCTTGCCAATAAAGCAAGGGATCCTTAACCTAACCTTGTCAAGCGAGAGAGAGGAGAGGGGGAGAGAGGGGTTCGAGGAAGAGAGGGAGGGAGGGAGGGGGAGGGAGGGAAAGGGAGAGAGGGAGAGAGAGGGAGAGGGAGGGACAGGGAGGGAGAGAGGGAGAGGGAGAGGAGGGAGGGAGGGAGGGAGGAGGGAAGGAGGGGGAAGAGGGGAGGGGAGGGGGGAGGGGAGGGTGGGAGGGAGGGAGAATGGGAGGGTGGGAGAGAGAGAGAGAGAGAGAGAGAGAGAGAGAGAGAGAGAGAGAGAGAGAGAGAGAGAGAGAGAGAGAGAGAGAGAGAGAGAGAAAGTTGAGCCCAAGATTGCTGAGAAGATGTGCAGACCAGCTAGCAGCACCTCTAACTCGCATCTTTCAGCACTGCCTAGTACAGTGTAAATGGCCCTCTCTATGGAAAGAGGCAAATGTAGTCCCTGTTCACAAAATGAAGAGCAGAGCAGAAATCAGCAACTACAGACCAGTGTCACTCCTGTCAATCACTGGTAAGATCCTTGAGACAATAATCTCAAGACAAATGACAGAGTTTTTTGACTATCACTCACTACTTTGTGATCGTCAATATGGCTTCAGGAAAGGTTACTCTGCTGCTGATCTGTTGTTCAACCTCTCCACTAAGTGGCATCAGTCACTGGATGAATCCAAAGTCAGCTGCATGGTAGCACTGGACATTGCTGGCGCTTTCGACCGGGTGTGGCACCAGGGCCTCTTAGCAAAACTTCAAGCACTGGGAATTACAGGCTCTATGCTATGTCTCCTCAGTGATTACCTTCATGGTAGATCTCTAAGTGTAGTTCTCAATGGAACGGAATCAGCAAGACATCCTATTGAGGCAAGTGTTCCACAAGGAAGCGTGCTGGGACCAATGTTATGGAATGTCTACTTCAACGACCTTCTTCATCTCATCCCAGAATCACATGCATATGCAGACGACTGCACACTGACATTCACTTATCCAAGAGAAGAAATGCCAGCTGCTCTAAGCTACATCAATCACCAGCTGAGAGCTATATCAGCTTGGGGAAATAGATGGCAAGTAACATTTGCACCTGAGAAAACACATATGATGATCGTCTCTAGGCACAATGATGGTAATGCTGGTGCAGTAGTAAGGATGAATGGGAGGGTGTTGGCACCTGGAGAAGAAGTTGATATCCTTGGGATGAAATTTGACTCCAAACTAACCATGAAGAACCATGTTGTAAATCTTGCAAACAAGGCAGCCAGGAAGCTTACAGCACTTCGCCGTATCTCGCATCTACTTGACAGTAGGGGTTGCAAGATTCTGTACGAGGCACAAGTACGCTCGCACCTTGAGTATGCTCCACTGTCTTGGTTTGCCTGCCCCCCCTCTCATCTGCGACTGCTTGACAGAGTAGAGAACAGAGCAAGACGTCTCATCTCTCACCTGGACCCATCCTGGATAGATCTGTCATTTCTGCAGAGCCTTCAACATAGGAGGGATGTGGGTGGCCTTACTGTTATGTACAAGGCCAATATTGTCAAAGTACAACACTTGGATCCACTTCGAGGACAGCGTGAAACAAGCTTTTATGCCACAAGACGGGCAGCAGCAACTTCACTCTGGCTGTACCCTTCTCCAGAACTTCACTCCATCTGAGATCCTATATACCCAGGATGACTCGAGTATGGAACACATTCGTACAGCATAATGATGTCAACGAGATAAAGTCAGTTGATCAAATGAAAATGCTGGCCCACAGATGGCTCCAACTTCATCCTGTTCCCTACTTGTATGTCTCATAACAATAAAAATGCTTTCAAATGAGCTGATGAGAGGTAACAGCTCTTAGGCTTGCCAATAAAGTTAGGAATCCTTAACCTGTAAATAGCTTGTCAATAAAGCTAGAGATCCTTAACCTTGTCAAACCCTGTGTAAAAAGAGAGAGAGAGAGAGAGAGAGAGAGAGAGAGAGAGAGAGAGAGAGAGAGAGAGAGAGAGAGAGAGAGAGAGAGAGAGAGAGAGAGAGAGACAGACAGAGACAGAGAGACAGAGACAGAGAGAGACAGAGACACAGAGAGCAGAGAGCAGAGAGAGACAGACAGAGAGAGACAGAGAGACAGAGAAGAGATAGAGAGAGAGAGAGAGAGAGAGACAGAGAGAGACAGAGAGACAGAGAGACAGACAGAGAGAGAGAGAGAGAGAGCAGAGAGACAGAGAGAGACAGAGACAGAGACAGAGAGAGAGAGAGACAGAGAGAGAGAGAGACAGAGACAGAGAGAGAGACAGAGAGAGAGCGAGAGATAGAGAGACAGAGGGACAGAGAGAGACAGAGAGAGGGAGAGAGAGAGAGAGAGAGAGAGAGAGAGAGAGAGAGAGAGAGAGAGCAGACAGACAGACAGAGAGACAGAGAGCAGAGAGAGCAGAGAGAGAGAGACAGAGAGAGAGAGAGAGAGAGAGAGCAGAGAGAGAGACAAGAGAGAGAGACAGAGAGAGAGAGAGACAGAGAGAGAGAGAGAGAGAGAGAGAGAGAGAGAGAGAGAGAGAGAGAGAGAGAGAGAGAGAGAGAGAGAGAGAGACAGACAGAGACAGAAAGAGAGAGAGACAGAGAGAGAGAGAGAAATTAATTTCGTGAACTGAATTTTTTACTGAACTCTACAAAAGGCTGGGCCAAAAACTAGAGATTCAGGAGGAAATAATAGAGAATGTACACCATGGCTCAAAGAGTATCTTAGCGGAAGGAAGCAAAGAGTGACTATCAGGAAAGAGATGCCAGTAGAGAAAGAATAACTAGTGGGGTTATACAAAGATCTGAGTTAGTACCAGTACAGTTTCTGGTCAATGTGACATTTCGTATGAGAGTGATTCGCATACAGTATATCTCTGTTTGCTAAAAATGTAAAACTAGTGATATGAATAAAAAAACAAATGAGGACAAGGAAAGGCTCTAAAGGGATCTGAACAAATTGCAAGAATAGTCAGATATGTGGTTGCTTGAATTCAACCCTAGGAAATGCAAGGTTAAGAAGATTAGGAAAGGACAAGAAGCCCAGAAGCAGGGTATAAACTAAGGCAACAGAGGTTGGAGACCTTACTCAAAGAGTAAGACTAGCGATGAGCCAATGTTTATCTGGCAAATCGAAGAGTAACCTTCAGGAACCTCAACATTCATTCCGGGCTCTTCATACAACATACATTAGATACATCTTGGAGCATGCTGCACTGTATGGAACCTACACCTGATAAAGTTCACTTAAGAAACTGAAACAAGTACAAAAAGTATACATGGTTGGCTCCTGTGGATAATGGAATCGAACCAAATGACACTGGAGGACAGAAGAACCAAGGAGAACATGATAGCATACAAAATACTTAGGGGAACTGATAAAGTAGACAGGGATAAGCTGTTTGACAAGCAAGAAAGAACTCAAGGACACTGCTGAAAGTAAAGGCACACATAAGCCACAGAGTGGTCAGGAAGTGGTGAAGGCAGGTCCCATACATAGTTTTAAGAGATGGATGATAGTGCCCACAAGGCAAAGAGGGAGTGAATCTGATAAGTGACAAGTTAAGAGACAGGGCCAAGATCTAAGAATTCGCCCCTGCAACCGCAAATAGGTGAGTACATACACAGACTGCTTTAATATTGGAATTACATTTAATTATGCAGTGACTTACATTATAAGTACTGCAGCCCAACTGTGGCCTGTGTCAGCAGACTTCCCTCAATATATTTTTCTGCTCTTCAGATTCATCCTTATTCTTAATACCTTTATTATTTCTCACCAACATACTAAACAATGGCAAAATACAATTTGAATCTGAAAATCTTAATCATAGTGACAAATGTGCTGTAACAATTTGTTGATAACCCATGTATAAACTTTGATGGCAGATTTAGACTAGATTTCCAGCTGCAAATTTTATGTACAGACTCCACAAATGATGATAGAGAGCTCCTCTGATAGCATCTGGCCACCCCTCTAGAGTCTACCTCTACCACCACCAGTAGCTTTCAATGACTGGGGATAATCATGTTTTGCATGTTGGATGTGTTATTTTGTAAGGTTTAAAGTCACTGGGGTTACCAGTGACTTTCAGTCTTACTCTTTTCTATAGAAATTCTTCAGGATGGCTAAGACTGAATTCAGCATTGAGGAAAAGGCTTGCATTCTTCCAAGGACACAAGAAAGTGCACAATAATGAGATTTAGGTTCATACTTGTTGTGGGAAATCTACCATTAACTGTCTCATAACTGTCCTTCTTGATCTACCCTTAACACTATTACCCCTAAGAAACCAAGACCCAGACAAGTTACAATGACTTCAGTTGCCACTGATAACCTTCTAAAGAGGAGAGTATTGACAGATCCTTGGATAACAACAATACAGTATCATCTCCAGAAAGAACCATACAGCATCATCTCCAGAAAGAACTAGCAAAGAAACCTGTTCTAACCAAACAAATATGAGCTAAATTATTCCAGTTTGCAAAAGAATTTGAATATTGGACTTCTAAAGACTAGATTAAAGTTATGTGGAGTGGTTAGTCCTTTACACACGTCAAAGATGAGTTAGATGCCCATGATGTATCAGTCGCTACTCCCCCAACTACACAGCTATAACCACGATGGAGATAACATGGGGCTGTTTTAGTGGATAAAAGGACTAAGGAGATAATACTTCCTGTCCAAAAACACAATGAACAGAACTCATTATGGAGATGTGCTTAAGGAATATTTCCTTCTTCTTCTTCTTCTTCTTATGACCAGAGTTTTGGTAAGATGGGTAAGGAAGAAGGATGGGTAAGGATGGAAATATTGGAAAAGGGTGGGAGGGGGGGAGAGGTAGGATATAAAAGGTAAGTGGCCCAACCACTTTGGTGTAATTTAAAAAGTGTATGTGAAATGATAAGATATTATTTAAGGGGTATAATACTAACCCATCAGAGTCACATAGATATAATAGGTATATAAGTACATGACTCTGAATTGGTAGTAATTATACAAGTTGCAATTGCTTTTTTTTTTTTCTTTTTTGCGATTGCACAACGGATATTTATGCGACAATGAAGGCAATAATTTTCTGGCCAGTTTATAATTTCATGACAATGGCTTCTTACAGGTGGTGTCCAGCCATAGTAAATAGCATAATTTTTACATTAGAAAGTTATATAAGATGTCTCCCTAATTGGGGGCGATGATTTTCTCAGTATACATAGAAGGGTTCTGGTGGTACCCAATCTTCTTCATCAGGGAGGTTGCTCAATATCATGGGTCGAGGGTAATCATCTTTATGAATAAAACGACGGACCCTCTGTGGGAGAGTCATTCTTTGAGTCCTGTGAGGAGGAGTATTGATGGTATAATCTGTGGTATTTACCACTTGTATAGGATGTTCTCTATCTGGCATGTATAGCTCTTGCATTGTATAAAGTTGTTTCTTTTTTAGGGTGTCAAGGCGTACATTTATGGCAGTAATATCTTGTTGTATGTGTAAATCTGCCATTTTAACTCTGTCTCTCCTCCTGGTATCGGTAATAAAGCGAAGAGCTCTATTCTGGACCCTTTGTAACCGTAGCATGTTGGTCTTTGTTGTTAATGACATTGGGACACAAGGGTATTCGAGTATTGGTCTTATTATCATTTTATACAGATGTTTTTTGACATGTTGAGGGGCTTGATTGAATCGAAAGAGACTGCTAAGACCGGCTTTGGCTATATTGATCTTTTTAGTTACATGAGATGTTGAGTGGAGCAGCCTGTCTATTTCATATCCCAAAATCTTGTTAGGGTTTCTAATGGCTACAGGTGTACCTCTGATGGAGATATCCCCTTTATCTTCAATTGTTGATGCAAAACATCCTATCGTGCTAACAAGGACCTTGTCAGGATTAGTCGTAATTCTCCATTTCTTTTCCCAATTAGATGTTCTACGAAGTTCAATATTCATTTTTTCTATGACTCTCTCATACTTGTATTTTCCTGTTACCAGAGTTGATGAGACGACATGAATAACATCATCTGCAAACTGTGTCACAATTGTATCATTAAACTCTGGTTGAGGAAGGTCATTCACATAAATGTTGAACAGAATTGGACTTAGACAAGAACCTTGTGGGACACCAGCTGTTGGTATAAAAGGCTCTGTCGACTTGCCATGAAAGGTGGGAATGATTTTTCGTTGAGTTAAGAAATTATATATTAATCTGAGAAAAGTCAAGTTATGGTCTGGTAGGTCAATGAGTTTGTATATAAGGCCATCATGCCATAAGCTATCAAAAGCTTTATGAACATCTCTGGTGGCAATTAAGGCAAGATTGCGCTGATGTTTTAGACTTGCTACAGTATCGAAAATAACAGTTATTGCATGATTGGTACCTCTATGTGTTCTAAAGCCAAATTGTTTTTCAGTAAAAAAGTGATTAAACTCCATATAGTAGTTCAATCTGTTGGAAATGACTTTCTCAAGAACTTTTCCAGTGACTTCAAGTAAAGATATAGGTCTATAGTTCCCAGGTTGGTGGATGTCTTTATTGGGCTTATCAAGAAAGATCATCGTAGCAGTCTTAAAAACAACTGGAAAATGTCCTGAGGCCAAGATGGCATTAAAGATATTTACCAAAGACTGTTTACAATTTCTAGGTAGGTACTTTATTTGTTTCATTGTTATTCCAGAGAGGCCAGGGGCTCTATTTCTCATTCTTCCAATAACCTGACTTATCTCTAGTAATGTAATAGGTCTAGTAAGCGGGTGGGTATCTTCAAGAGTTGAAGTATTGATGGAAGGTAGTGGTTGTAGATCATCCAAGTTCTCATCTCTCCATTCATTGACCAACTGATAATGATTATTATTAAATTGACGACTGTTATTGTGGGAGAGAATTTTCTCCCATACATCACCCATCAAATTAGCCTGGTCCTGTGGATCGTCAAGTTTAATTTCAACATCTTCATCATCCTCATCAGTGAAGGTATGAACTAGGTAGTTAGGAGCCTTGTGCTTTGCCCCTAAAAGTTGTCGGATCTTACTCCAAAATTTTGCTGGTTCACGTTTATACTGATTAGCTTGAAGAACTAGAAATTTCCATATGTCCCGTTAGTGTTGACTAATCATGTTAATTAATTCGTGCCTTAATCGGTGCAGTGTAGCTGCTGGTGGTTGTCGCGTTTGAAGATGCCTTCGACATTCTGCTTGACAATTTCTTAAATTGTCTCTAATTTCCCTAGTAGGTTTATATTGTTGGTATATCTTTGTGGAAGCTAATTGACAAGTTGCATTAGTAGCTTCAATAATTCGATTATGCAGGGACCTGATTGCATCATCAATTGCATTAGAAGGTAGATTTTCCAATGACACAATTTCATCCTCACCCAGATATGCCCTGAAGGGGTCAAATCCTAGGGTGTTAAGATTGGGTATAGGAGGTACAGGTATTCTAAATGGAGAAGTTTGTAGTTTTATTATAACAGGGATATGGTCAGATCCTACATTTTCACCAGGAGATATACGACAGTGAAAGATGTCACAGTCTCTGTTTGTCAGTACTATATCTGGTGTCCCTGGATGAGGTCCAATGTACGATTTAAAGAATGGGTCTTGAAATGACAAGTTTCTAGCTGTCATGATATTAAAGAGTTGTTTTCCTTTTAAGTCACCCAGTGGAACACCAGCTCCACAGTTGAAGAGGGCAGGGTGATGAGCATTAAAATCTCCCACTAGAATTGTTGGAATATTTCTGCTTAATATCCTATGTAGAGGAATTGACTCTATATATGGTTGTCTCGGGGGAAAATATCCAGTTCCTATCACTAGCTGTCCATGAGACGTTGTCATTTCTATTGCAAGAATGTTATCTTCATCAACATGAATATTTTTAAATGTATAGCCTAATTTAACTAAGATGGCTACACCACTAAAGGGTCCTCTCGATTTCTCCACAGTAGAGTAACCACGTAATTTAATATGTTGATCAACTCTTGCAGCTGTCTCATTCAAAAGTATAACATCGGGATTGTAGTTATGTAGTTCAACCTCAAGAAGGTAACGGTTATTAAAGAAATGTTGAACATTAAGTTGGAAAATTGTAATCCCCATTATTTCTTGCACTTCGCTCGTGTAATGCGGTCTGAACGCCTGCAAGTAATGTCACCTGTTGTATCCACACTATCCCTGCTGGACTCGTCAAGGGGAGGAGGGAACTTTTGCGTGGGTGCTTGTGTATTAAAAATGCCATCATCTTCACTAGAGGTAGTAATATTAACAGACTCATTAGAATCGTTAGTCATCATCAGAAAACTGAGGTATGCTATTCCCAGTTACAGGAAGCAGAGGCTCGTGAGAGTTAATGGGAGACTGTGGAGGCTCCAAGGGAATATTAGTTAGGCAAGGTGAGTTACCTTGGGAAAGTTCCTGTTCAACAGGATCAGCTTCTATAGCGGGAGAGTAGGCACCAATTTCTGGGGCATTGTTATGTTCAGTTGTTGACTTATCGGGTTGAGGGGAGTTGACAACCTGGGTTTGCGAGGTGGGCGATCCCTGGGCCAGGGATGACTTAGGCTTATTTTTAGATGTAGAGTATGGTACATACTTCTTATTATGAGAAGGCTGGGTCATAATAGCCTTCACATTTTCTGGGATAGTGATGGGAGTGATCCCATTAGCCATTAACAGATCATTTAAAACCTGAGAGCAGAGTTGAATGTCACCACCTGCTATGTCTTTGGCTATCATGTACATTAGTTGTGCTCTCGTCATATCCCCGGCTGTGGATACCTGAGACATTGGAGATGAGACTGAACCTTGTTGTTGCGTTTGTGTATGTTGTAAGTGAGGGTTAGATTGGGGTGCTCCAAGAGGGGCAGAATTCCAAACATTGGAACCATTGGTAGAGACCTGAGGAGTCCCACTTGATCCAGGCAGAGCTGGGAAGGAAGTTTGGGACATCGTTGGCGGTGCCTGGGGAGTGGTCTTCTTAGAAGTGGACAGTTTCTTGGCTTCAAGAATTTTCTGCATTTCCTTTTTTCTTTCAGGACAAATAGCAGAAACAGCATGATGTTTTCCATTGCAGAGGACACATTTGGGTGTATTTTTGTTGTTACAATCTCGATACGAATGTTGGCCAGAGCAAATGCTACAAATCTGCCCTTGAGTACTGCATTTGTTGTTGTTATGACCAAAGGCATAACACTTAAAACATTGTGTCACACTGACAAAGCGTTCAAGAGAAATTTGGTCAGGTGTACATCTGGTGCCAAAATATTTGAAGCCATTTTGACACACAAGTTTGGCCTCCTCAGGTGTCTCAAGTATTAACTTTAAGGTTACCTTGTTGTTGTTAGGATTCGAGAATTTATGTGCTTCTACAGCCCTAAATTCAGAATTCTCTGTATTAATGTCCTCCACAATTTCATTCACTGTGCTATGTTTCATGAAACTGTTGATTCTGGCCACAAACACAGTCCTCTGAGCTTGATAGCTCTCAGGTGCAACTGGGGTAACACCAGAAGTCTTCAGTTTTTCAAGCACATCATGCTTCAGCAGTTGAAGTAACTCTTCTTCCGAAGAGAGGAGAAGTACTGCTCCAGCGTGGATTTGAAAAACATCCACTGGAGCAACAGTTGAGTTGGAGCAAATACATGTTAGAATTTCTTTCATTGACATTTGATTACCATCAATGCGTAATCTTACACGTATCCTCGCCATGATGTTTAGGAAGGAACATCTGGCAGAGGAGTTTCGTAACAAAAAGGGATCTTTCCTTAATGTTAACCTAACATCCTATTTCAGCTGACTTATGAAGGTCAGCCCCTAAGATAGCCTACCCTCGAGTAGTGAGGGGAAAGGGCCCAAGGCAAAGATCGGGCGGATTTTAAAAAACCACACGGGCTACTGGATGGTCAAAATGCTTTGTGTTAACTCGCCAAAGCGAAGTTGCCGAAAAAGAAGAAGATAGGAAAGTCAGAAGGATAGCAATGTATGTAGTGTGTTAAGTGTGTGGGCCAGTGTTGATGTTTGCGTGAGGGGAGGATGGGGAAGGATGGGGGGATGGGGATGAGAGGGGTGAACAAGCAAGCAAGTCACCGCCTTACAAGATTCATGGCACTACACACTATGGAAGACAGTGCTCCATTCCACATGCAAATGCAGGTCAAGAAACAGTTGCAGGAGAAAAATATAAATGTTTCTGGTGACCAGCACTAACATGAATCCCATCAAAAATTGTTGGAATAAAATGAAAGCAAAGCTCTATTTCAAAACCATGAGAGCCACACTTGACCAAGATAAGAAAAAAAATCTGAAATAAAAAAATGGACTTTACTTACTTTAAAAACTTTCTGATTCTTTGCCTAACCTTCTGATACTGGTAATTAAATCACATGGAAACAACCAAATCTTAAAAATAAAAATACGTATTATTTTTATTACCCTTTATCCTGTTACTAGAAATTCTTTTGTGGAGTCTGTATATTCAAATTAGGTGTTCCTAACATTGCTGCTTTTATCAAAGGGAGATGTGCTGCATTGTGACTGAGCTATTACTTCTCCAAATTGTGAAGTGAATCAGCCATAAATCACAAATTAAAAAAAATTATATTACATATTTTGGAAATATATAAAAGATCTGACATCTGGTATTAACCCTTTGAGGGTTTCGGCCGTACTAGTACCATTTACGACCCAGGGTTTTTGACGTACTAGTACGCCTAAATTCTAGCGCCCTCAAATCTAGTGGGAGAAAGCTGGTAGGCCTACATATGAAAGAATGGGTCTATGTGGTCAGTGTGCACAGTATAAAAAAAATCCTGCAGCACAGTGCATAATGAGAAAAAAAAAACTTTGACCGTTTTTTTGGAATAAAACAGCGACTTTGCACTGTATTTTCGTATGGTATTTATTGTTGTATTCTAGTTTTCTTGGTCTCATTTTATAGAATGGAAGACATATTACAGAAATTGAGATGATTTTTGACTGGTTTTACAATGAAAAGCACCTTGAAATTGAGCTCAAAGTAGCAGAAATGTTTGATTTTTACCAAAGTTCAAAAGTAAACATATCATGCCAAGCATCCAATACACGTCAACTGGTGAGTCTAATATTCTTTTGCAAGTGTGCCAATATTATTTATACCATTTTTTACACTAATGCAGTAGTCTGCATAACAGTAAATCTTCTATTTTTTGTGAGAATAAAAATTCAAAGTGGAAAGCAAAAGAATGTAAGAGGGGCCTTGAGATGTGACTAATGAACAGAGGAAATGTCATTTTAGTGCCAGGAATGTCTTTCTTGTTTATTCTGGACCCTATTCGGAAATTGGCATCTTTTGAAATTTGTGTGAAACTGGCAAAATTGCTAAATTCTGACCACTGTACTGGATAGTTGAAATTGGTAAATGGGTGGTTTCTTACACTCATTCGATACAAAAAATGGAGTTCTAGCAAAATATTCACATTTTTTGTCG
The DNA here is from genome assembly GCF_038502225.1 of Cherax quadricarinatus. NCBI lineage: Eukaryota > Metazoa > Arthropoda > Malacostraca > Decapoda > Parastacidae > Cherax > Cherax quadricarinatus. Next base: position 18,163,410 of record NC_091304.1, on the reverse strand, counting down.
ACTAGTACAGTGAAATTGGCTGAAAATGGAGCTCAAAGTGGGCAAAATCGCTGATGCGTAAACATCGCCGAGACTGCTAACTTCGCAAGAGCCTAATTCCGCAAGTTTTCCATCAAATTTCATACTTTTGGTGTCATTATGATCGGGAAAAGGTTCCCTATCCTTTCATAAGAATTTTTTTTTTTTTTTAAATTTGGCCGATCCTGAGAACGAGTCTCGGAGAGGGCCTGTCGACCCTCAAAAGGTTAATTAACCCCTTCAGGGTCCAAGGCCCAAATCTGAAGTGGTGCCCCAGTGTCCAAGAATTTTCAAAAAAAAAAAAATTGTTATTTTTTCTTATGAAATGGTAGAGAATCTTTTTGTGAAGGTAATAAAACAAAAACTACGAAATTTGATGGAAAATTGACGAAATTATGCTCTCGCGAATTTTGATGTGTCAGCGATATTTACGAATCGGCGATTTTGCCAACTTTGACTCCCATTTTAGGCCAATTACATTATTCTAGTCAACCAAATTCTTAGCTATTTCACAAGTATTACTTCTATTCTATTGATTGAGCACAAGAAATCGCCAAGTCAACTGTTTCAACTACAAATTAAAGTGATCGGAAATTGTTAATTTGGCCAATTTAACACAAAGTTCAAAATATTCCAATTTCAAAGTAGGGTCCAGAATAAACAATGCATGTATTCCTGGAACTAAACTAACATTTCCTCTGTTCATTAGTTATGTTTTGAGGCTTTAAAAATAAATTCCATTTTGATTTTTTATTCACATAATGAATTTTTATTCACACCAAAAAATAGAAGATTTACCGTTACGCAATACTGTAATAATTGTATAAATATCATCACCATATTTGTGAATGCATATTAGACTCACCAGCTGGCGTGTACTAGACGTGTGAGGTTGTTTGTTTACTCTTGAATATCGTCAAAAATTTAACATTTCTGCTACTTTGAACTCAGTTTCAAGCCATTTCTAGTGCTAAAATCAATCAAAATCATCTCTATTTCTGTAATATGTCTTCCATTCTATCAAATGAGACAAAGAAATTGCAAATACAACTATAAAAAGCATACGAAAAAACAATGCAAAGTCGCTGTTTTAATCGAAAAATCATGATTTCAGTTTTTTTCTCTCATTATACACAGTGTGCTGCAGGATCTGTTTTATGTGGTGCACACATACCACATAGATGTATTCTCTCCTATCTAGGCCCAAATGTACCACTCACAGTTTATCAGAGTGAGCTGAGCTCATGACGTAGATCTACGGTTTGGACCCTGAACGTAAAGCCGTAGATCTACGGGATGGACCCTGAAAGGGTTAATAAATACCAAGAAATTTAACAAAATGAATTGTAATTCATATTCCTTCTGTATGCACAAGGGAAGTGGAAAAATTGACAATGATATTTTAGTTGTATTTCTTTCATTTTTTTGGTACTTTATTTCTATTTTTGTTTAACTTATTTTTTTATCAGGAATCTGGAGTCCCATTTAGCTTAGTGCCTTTGGTGACTGACTGCCTGATTTATCTGTATGGATGGTCTGCAAATAACTACTATTAGTTTCCTTGCTTACCTTAAGTGGAACAGCTACAGTGAGGCCCTTTCCTTCTGCATCTTGGGCTAGCACCCAATAAGTTGAGTCTAGGTTCTCATACAAAGCTTCCTTTTCCCTAAGAGTCATTTTTGAAAGTTTTATTTCTTCCTCAGTCAGATTGCGAAGAGCAACTTTCACTCTCATTTCTTCTGTCCATTTGTACAGGTGCTCCACATCTGCCACTAGTGTTTTGATAATTCCCAACTTGGTGTCTACCATATTCTTGTAATCTGGTAGAGTTTTTACAACCTATGGTATTAATAAAAGAATTATAATTAATACTTACATTAATAACAACAAAAAGAAGTTAATCCAGAAACTTCACAATTACAAAATTATTTATAATCTACATCCTAGTACAGTGGACCCTCAACCAATGACTTTACTCCATTCCAGAGAGCTAGCCTTTAATCGAATTAGCCGTTAGTCGAATTAATTTTCCCCATAAGAAATAATGGAAATAGAATTAATCCGTTCCAGACACCCAAAAGTATTAAACAAAATATTTTTTTTTTTACATGAAATATGCATTTCCTTACACAGAAACCAATGGTACATGCAAAATAAACAAGAATTAAATGTCACTTACCTTTAATGTAGAGTTATTGAGAAGTGATGTGCCAGAAGCAAGGGAAATTCATGTGTTCTATTGTTTGGAAGGGGAATCCCCTTCCATAAAGACTTCAGGTAGCAAGTCCTTTGCTGGGGTTACCTCCCTTCTTGTTTTTTTAATGTCACTAGGGCCAGCTTGAGAGTCACTGGACCCCTGTTGCACAAAATATCTGTCCAGAGAGCTCCGTTTCTCACGAGCCCTTAGGACTTCCTTAAAATGGGACACAAGAGTGTCGTTGTACATGCTGCTAATACGGCTTGCAACAGCTGTGACAGGATAAAATTCATCCATAAATGCTTGCATCTTTGTAAACATTGTACACATTTCCTTAATCCTTGATGAAGGCAACTTCCTCCATCTCTCTTCCTCTTGCTCTGAAGCACATTCCTCAGCTGTGATCTGTTGCTGTTGCACCTCAAGCTCCTGCAGCACTGCAGTGGTTAGTTCTTCATCGTTGTTCTGCACCAACTCTTCCACATCCTCGCCACAAACCTCCAACCCCAAGGACTTCCCCAATGACACAATACATTCCACAACTGGCATAGGCTCCTGAGGGTTAGCCCCAAACTCTTCAAAATCCCTCTCTTGTACACATTGTGGCCACAATTTTTCCAAGCAGAGTTCAAAGTCCTGCAAGTCACTCCCTTCCAAGCCTTACCTATGAGGTTTATGCAACTGAGGATACTGAAGTGATCTTTCCAAAACTCTCTTAGGGTCAATTCAGTGTCTGAGGTCACTTCAAAGCACTTTTGAAACACTGCGTTTGTGTAGAGTTTTTTGAAGTTTGAAATGACCTGCTGGTCCATGGGCTGGAGGAGAGGAGTTGTATTAATAGGCAAAAACTTCACTTTGGTGAAGCTAAACTCCCCTGCAATTTGCTCTTGCAAGTCATGAGGATAAGCAAGAGCACTGTCCATTACCAGGAGGCACTTGAGTGACAATTTCTTTTCCAGGAGGTAATTTTTCACAATGGGGCCAAGCACACTACAAAACCACTCCAGGAAAATTTCCCTGGTGACCCATGCCTTACTTCTTGCTCTCTACATCACACACAAATTACCCTTGACGATATTGTTTTTCTTGAACACACTGGGAGTTTCAGAGTGATACACGAGTAAAGGCTTCACTTTGCAATCCCCACTAGCATTACTACACAACATTAGCGCTAGCCTGTCTTTCATAGGCTTGTGTCCTGGGAGTGCCTTTTCCTCCTGAGTAATGTAGGTCCTGTTTGGTATTTTCTTCCAAAATAAACCTGTTTTGTCACAATTAAACACTTGTTGGGGTTTTAAGTTTTCAGTGTCTATGTACTCCTTAAAGTCCTGCACTTATTTTTCAGCCACTTTTTTGTCTGAACTGGCAGCCTCACCATGCCTTATCATACTGTGTATGCCACTACGATTCTTAAATCTCTCAAACCAGCCTTTGCTGGTCTTAAATTCATCAACAGCAGCACTATTTCGAGATCATGCAACTGCCTTGCCTTTTCACATATTATTGACCGAGACACATTATCTCCTGATAATTGTTTTTTGTTTATCCACACTAACAACACTCTCTCCACCTCTTCAATTATTTGCGATCTGCATTTTGAAAACATACTTGCATCTTTCGCAACAACAGCTTCCTTGATTGCCTTTCTGTTCGCCAATATAGTAGTGATGGTTGAATGGGGTTTGTTATGTAGCCTTACCAACTCGGACATACGCACTCCACTTTCATATTTTTCAATTCTCTCTTTCTTCAATTCCATTGTAATTCTCACCCTTTTTACCACAGGGTTGGCATTAGAAACTTTCTTGGGGCCCATGGTGGCTTATTTAGTGGTTACAAGCACTAAAAACAATGGAATAATACAAAATATATTGCAGGTACACATGGAATCGACCTCAATGCCTTGTAAACAACGGCACACTGGCTACAAATGGGGTCTTAGAGTGGCTGGGCCCGCTCAGGCCACATGGACACATTCAGGACGAAAGCCTTCAGATGAGTTTTTCGCCATTGGTAGAGCCAATATTTTGACGCCAAAGAGCACCGTTAGTCGATTTTGGCGTTAGTCAATGCTGCCATTGGTTTGAGTCCACTGTACTTACCAGAAAAGAATTATTCTGAGTCAAGAAATGACAAACCCTTTTGGGTTTTCCAATGGATCCACCCTGAATATATTGCAATAAATGCAAAATGCCTAAAAATGAAAAGATATCTAGAAGAATGCGCATCAATTTACACCATAAAAAAAACAGAAATCAACCACATCTAGCCCCAATTAACCCTTTGACTGTTTTCATTGTATATACAGGTCTCCCTCAACATTCACGAGGGTTACGGGATCAAGAGCCTTGCGAATGTTGAAAAATCGCGAATGTTTGGTGCCCCAATATATTGTAGGGAAATATAATACAATACTGCTTCCTTAACTTGTCGAACCATGAACAATCATAAAATACATGAAAACGTCATAAATTGTACTAAATACATACGTTATGACTTAATAACATGTATGTTATTAAATACCACTGCCTCCACCACTGCGAGTCCCTACTACCCTCCCTCTGACCCCCCACAACTGGCAGCCAGCCCTCCCACCACTGTGTGGTGAGTGTTTTGTTTGTTCATTATTTGCTATTAAACTACAGTATAAATAATGTCAACCCATTTATGACTGCATATTGGAATGGCTATTCGGACAGGTATTGGAAGGTGACATTATGTGTTTACTCTTGAACACAGCAAAGAATCAAACATTTGTGCTACTGCTACTGCTACTGCTAATAATAATAATAATAATAATAATAATAATAATAATAATAATAATAATAAATACGATAGAATTGAAGAAGGAAATTGTACAAAAATACGAGGGTTGAAGCAGTGGTGGAGGAAGTGGTTGACGCATCGTCAATGTGGCTTTGTTTATGCTGGAGTATTAGTCTCCATGCTCTTCCAAACATTTCACAATAATTCATTGTATTTGGTGCTTGTAGATTGAGTGTGACTGGAGTGGTTGAGGCAGTGGTAGAGGCAGTGGTAGAGGCAGTGGTAGAGGCAGTGACAGAGGCAGTGGGTGAGGCAGTGGTAGAGGAAGTTATAGAGGCAGTGATAGAGGCAGTGATAGAGGCAGTGATAGAGGCAGTGATAGAGGCAGTGGGTGAGGCAGTGGTAGAGGCAGTGGTAGAGGCAGTGGGTGAGGCAGTGGGTGAGGCAGTGGGTGAGGCAGTGGGTGAGGCAGTGGGTGAGGCAGTGATAGAGGCAGTGGGTGAGGCAGTGGTATTTACTAACATATATGTTATAAATAATAATAGTACATGTTAATATTAATAACATTTATAATAATAATAATAATAAATGTTATTCATAATGTACTATTATTATTTATAACATTAATAATTAATATTAATAACATTTATAATAATAATAATAATAAATGTTATTCATAATGTACTATTATTATTTATAACATATATGTTAGTAAATATCACTGCCTCTACCACTGCCTCACCCACTGCCTCTACCACTCCCTCTATAACTGCCTCTACCACTGCCTCTATAACTGCCTCTACCACTGCCTCTATAACTGCCTCTACCACTGCCTCTATCACTGCCTCTACCACTTCCTCAACCACTCCAGTCACACTCAATCTACAAGCACCAAATACAGTGAATTATTGTGAAATGTTTGGAAGCGCACGGAGACTAATACTCACTCCAGCATAAACAAAGCCACACTGACGATGCGTCAACCACTTCCTCCACCACTGCTTCAACCCTCGTATTTTTGTACAATTTCCTTCTTCAACTGTATCGTATTTATTATTATTATTATATTAATATTATTATTATTATTATATTAATATTATTATTATTATTATTATTATTAGCAGTAGCAGAAATGTTTGTTTCTTTGCTGTGTTCAAGAGTAAACACATGATGTCACCTTCCAATACCTGTCTGAATAGCCATTCTAATATGAAGTCATGGATGGGTTTACATTATTTATACTGTAGTTTAATAGCAAATAATAAACAAACAAAACACTCACCACACAGTGGTGGGAGGGCTGGCTGCCAGTTGCAGGGGTCGGAGGGAGGGTAGTAAGGACTCATGGCGGTAAACTTAAATATGATTTAGCGGCTGGGAATCTGGCGGTTGAGAATTCGCGAATGTGTAAAGCCTGCGAAAGTTGAAAACGCGAATGTTGAGGGAGACCTGTATATGTCTTATGAGCCAGTGTTTCTGACGTATTAATACGCGAAAATTCTAGCGGCTTTAAATCAAGCAGGAGAAAGCTGGTAGGCCCACATGTGAGAGAATGGGTCAGTGTGCGCAGTATAAAATAAAATCCTGCAGCACACAGTGCATAATGAGAGGAAAAAACAACTCCGACTGTGTTTTTTAATTAAAACGCAGACTTTGAGGTGTATTTTCATGTAATGTTTATGACTGATTCTCGTTTTCTTGGTTTCATTTGATAGAATGGAAGACATATTACAGAATTAGAGATGATGCTGATTGGTTTTAAGATGAAAAGGACCTTGAAATTGAGCTCAAAGTAGTGGAAATATTCGATTTTTGCCAATGTTCAAGGGTAAACAAATCATGCCACATGTCTAATACATGTTAACTGGTGAGTCTAATATTCCTTCACAAGTGTGCTGATATTAGTTATACCATTTTTACAATAATGCAGTAGTCTGCATAACAGTAAACCTTCTATTTTTTGTAAGAATAAAAATACAAAATGGAAAGCAAGAGCAATATAAGAGGGGCCGGGAGACATGACTAATGAACAGAGAAAATGTTATTCTAGTGCCAGGAGTGTCTGTCTTCCTTATTCTGGACTCTATTTTGAAATTGGTATCTTTTTTAATTTGTGTGAAATTGGCCAAATTGCCAATTTCTGACCACTTTATTGGGTAGTTGAAATCAGTAAATGGGCAGTGTCTTGTACTCAATCAATAGAACAAATGGAGTTCTAAAGAAATAGCTACGAGTTTGGTCGACTGGAACAATGGAATTGGCCAAGAATTCGCGAGTGTAATTCCATAAGTTTTCCATCAAATTTCATACTTTTGGTGTCATTACCACTGGGAAAAGACTCTCTATCATTTCATAAGAAAAAGCTATTTTTTTTTTTTTTAATATTTTGCAACACAGAGAGACACTTCAGGATTTGGGGTAGCAACAGTCAAAGGGTTAAATGAAGTTAGTATTATCTATGATGAACAGAAGTCAATGAAGTGATGGTGAACTGTTAGTGGCCTGGCAATCCTCACAGTGGTGCCAGGTGCCTCTCCATAAGATGACCACATGGAAGTCAAAGGTGTCCAGTGTATGGCATGTGAGCACAGTTTCCCATAACCAGAAGCAGTGGAAGTCTAGTATCAGGACATGTACAAGGAACAATAACAAGCTTGTCAAATTATTGCAGGGCTAGACAACAATAAATTATTATTCTTCCAAAATAAATCAGATTATTAAAGTTGATAAAATAAAAAATAAAAACTACTACAATTCAAAATTTACCTGGAGATATTCATCAGCCAAGTGTGGGAACCCTACAAAAGCCACAAGCTTCCTTTCCACCCCAAAGTCACTAAAGCTAGTAGCTAAGAAGTAAAAACAATCTAGACATAATATACTGGAACAGTAACACTTTTAGATATTAAATATGAACTCAGTCTAATACACAAAAAATAATCTTTTGATACATTTTGTAGTACTATGCAATAATAACAAAGCTTCAACACTAAAATTTTACTAACTTTATTTAAATTAGTTTCTAATGTAGTCATCTGAGCAGAAGTGATAGATTTTGGCTTCATATCCTTCAGTTTCTTCAACAAGTTTTGCTTTGTCATCATCTCCACCAAGTGATTCTAAAAGTAAAAGAAAAAATAACAAAGAAAATGCACTGTATATAAAAAATTATATTTCTATATTTTTTGATATATTTTATAAGTTCTTTAAAACATTAGGAGATGCGAAGAAATAATTACTGGTAACCAAAAAATGATCTGAATCAATATAATAAAATGAGAGCTGAAATATATACATCATACAAGCTTACAATTCTTCAACTAGTACTCTTTCAAAAGTTTTACCTTATTTGAATTTGCTAGTTTTTATTTTTTTTCTTAATAAAACCAATAAACTGCTAACATTCATAAAACTGGTGACAAGTATCATAATATGATCATATAAATTCTTGTATTATGATACCAATTTCTACACACAAAAAATCTGACACAGGTAGTGAGTCTATTACCTGAACCATAGTTGTGTGTGCAGACAATGAGGCTTCATCAGTGACATTAACAGGGGCATCCATAAGTGCCTGGGCTTGGTCCACCCAAGTTATCAGTGCTTCATACTCACTGTTTGCGCTCTCTTTACCCCCTTCTTCACCAGCAATTCTGGAAAATATCTCTTATTAAATTCTACAAGCCAATAAACAAAAATAAAGTCCAGTATGATAAAACTTTGATGGTATAAGCATTTAGAAAATGCACTATCTTCTGTAGGGCAAATTCTCATATTTCAGACAAAATTAGACATAGAAATGAGGAATAATGTAACTATAAAGAAATTTAATCAATACGACACATGGTCCAAAGTGCATCTTGAGTTTCTTCAGTAAATGTCTTCATTCATAGAGCCAGATTCTTCAGTAAATGTCTTCAGTCATAGAGCCAGATTCTTCAGTAAATGTCTTCAGTCATAGAGCCATAAGATATCATCAAACACCCAAGCAACAAAATATATCACAACTGCCTACTTTTAACACATACTTTTCTCTATTATCATGCCTTTACTGTCTTATTTATTTATAAAAAAAAAAATTCTAATTTCTCACCTCTCTCTCCTGGCAGCAAGATCCAGAAGCAGAGCTCGCCAGCGTTTCATGAGTGAGTCGACATTTTCTTGTAAACGTTTACCATCATCAGCACTCATGCCCTCTGTGACCTCCTTACACATAGACTGGAGCGTTTGACTTGGTCTTGAATAAAATATAAAATATAAGTGTTTTTTTTTCTTTTTAACACACTGCCCATCTCCCACCAAAGTAGGATGACCCGAAAAAGAAACACTTTCACCATCATTCACTCTATGACATGCAAGCTGAAAACATACTAATTAAATACAAGCCTTCACACAACACAACTACCATAAAAACTTAATACAAGCCTTTACACAATACAACTGCTACAGACATCAATATACAGAAGGGCCCCACTTTACGGCGTTTCGCTTGACAGTGTTCTGCTAATACGGACATTTCAAATTATGACCAAAACTCACTATATGGCTTCCCCCACCAGACTTTCTAATACAGTCACCGAGCCCCACCTGGTTTGTTTACATTCTCCATGAGAACCGCATCTCTCCATTAACCCTCTCAGGGTCCGTGCTATAGATCTATGGCTATACGTTGAGGGTCCAAACCATAGATCAACGCCAAAATTCTAGCAGCATCAAATTTAGCACGAGAAGGCTGGTAAGCCTACATCTGAGAGAACGGGTCTGCATGGTGTGTGTGTGCCATAAACAAAAATTCTAGGCGCCCATATGGCATTGTGGGAATGCTGCCTCAGTAACCTTTGTTCACCACGCCTCGTCGCAAGGCAGCTCTCACTCCGAGGCGAACTGGGACTCTCCTCTTCGTAACTGATAGTTCTGACTCTGATGGAAGTGGAAAAGAAGAAGAATTCTATGGCTTTGATTGATTAGTGACCGAAAGCAATGACCAGGATGTCCAAACCGTAGATCTATGCCAAAATTCTAGTGGCATCAAATTTAGCGTGAGAAGGCTGGTAAGCCTACATCTGAGAGAACGGGTCTGCATGGAGTGCGTGCGCGCCATAAACAAAAATTCTAGGCGCCCGCATGGCATTGTGGGAACCCTGCCTCAGTAACCTTTGTTCACCATGCCTCACCGCAAGGCAGCTCTCACTCCAAGGTGAACTGGGACTCTCCTCTTCGTAACTGATAGTTCTGACTCTGATGGAAGTGGAAAAGAAGAATAATTCTATGGCTTTGATTGATTAGTGACCAAAAGCAATGACCAAGATGTCGAAAATAGTGCAGAAAATCCTGACAATCCTCAAACTTCTATCTCTGGTGTGGGCACATCTCAGTCACGTTCAGTTGTACCTCGCTGCAAGAGAAAACTAATATTTTCATGTGACCAGGCCTCAGACTTCAGTAATGATGATGATAGTGATGTAGACTGTGATTTTATTGCTCTTGTTGATCATTCGAGTAGTGATAGTGAGGAATCATATTCACCAGTGAAGCGTCAGTACGTACGCTGCCGCATGCACTCGGGTAATGTTCCCTATGCAGTGCCCAGGGGACGGAGTACATCCCGGAGTACATCCCATGGCCCTACACCAGGTATAGACAGTGAAAGTAAGGATGATGTGGCTACACTTGGCATGGATAGACCACAGGCATCAGTAGGTGGTGGTACTGGTGGTGACAGTGGTGGTGGTGGTGGTAGTGCCACGGCCATGCATGACTCACCAGCCCAGGATGGGACCCACGCCGCTGACTCCTCAGCTCAAGGACAAAGCAGAGCGTCAGCCACCACCCCACCACAACTACAACTACAACCAGCTAATGATGTCCAGTATCCACCAGCAAACCGTATCTGGGATTGGCAGCAAAATCCCAATTTTGTTCCTAATCCTTACCAGTTTGATGACTCTCAAAGTGGAATCCCACCATCTTGTTACCCTGGAAACACTGCAAATGAACTGGAATTCTTTGAACTATTCTTTGACCAGCCCTTGATGGAAACTATCATCAGGGAAAGTAACAAGTATTTTGAGTACACCATGGCAAATACGATCATATCACCACAGTCAAGACTACACCGGTGGAAAGAGACAACTGTGGCTGAAATGTATTTGCTTTTTGCAACAATAATGCTTATGCCTCAAGTCAATAAGCATAATATAAAATCATACTGGTCCACAGATCGGCTAATTTGTACCCCGGTCTTCATTGAAATCATCCCAGTGAACAGGTTTACCTTACTGTAACAAGATTAGAAATGTTTTTATGTATCTGAAACAGAAGTTCAACATGTACTTTTATCCATTCAAGAATCTTGTAATTGACGAGTCTTTGATTTTGTTCAAAGGTAGACTTTTGTTCAAGCAGTATATACCGAGCAAGAGGAAACGCTTTGGTATAAAATTGCTTGTACTCTGTGACTGTGACAGTGGCCTGGTATTGGATATTATTGTATACACGGGATGTAAAACATTGAAAGATACCAGGATGTTATTGGGTATCTCAGGTGACATTGTGAGAAGCATGATGGTACCTTATCTTGGTAAGGGGCATACATTATATACGGATAACCAGTACACAAGCCCTTTACTCAGTGATTTCTTGCGAGTGAACATGACAGATGTGTGTGGCACAGTGCGTTCTAATCGTAAACATATGCCCAGGTTCAACGCAGGCACTCGTGCTGGTGAGGTGCAGGTGTTTACTGCCAATGACATCATGGCATTACGGTGGCATGACAAACAAGATGTCCCATTGTTGACAACCATTCACCCTAACAAAATGCAAGACAGTGGCAAAGTTGATAGAGTGACTAATGAACGTATTAAAAAACCAGTAACAGTGATTGATTATACACAAAACATGCGTTCGGTTGACAAATGTGACATGCAGATTGACTTTGTTGATTGTGTTCATAAGAGTTACAAGTGGTACATGAAACTTTTCATCCATCTCATGGACATTTCAATGCTCAAAGCATATCATATGTACCAAATAAAGACTGGCAACAGACCACCATATGGTGAATTTTGTTTGTCTGTTGTCAGACAACTCATAATGAAGTACCAGGTAACAACACCTGATATACAAAACTGTCCTCGAACCCCTCAGGAAATATCCAAGCGTTTGAGGGAAGGTGAGCACTTCATAATACAGCTTCCTGCAACTAAGAAGAAATTTGCTCAGAAGAGATGTGTTGTCTGTGCACAAACAAAACGATGGCAACAAAGTTGCAAAGACACTCGGTTTATGTGCGAGGAATGTAAGGTACTTCTGTGCATGGTACCTTGTTTCAAGGACTTCCACAGGCTGCAGCAGTTCTAGAAACATGTCCAGTGACTGTACATATGTAAATATATAATAGAACATTAGTATTATACAACATTTGTGCATGTTTATTGTAGTAAACAATACTGGTAAACAATATTATAATAATAACTTTAGTGCAGAAGCTTGTAATTGTTTTACATGATGGTAGGATTGCTGGTGTCTTTTTTTTCTGTCTCATACACATGCACGATTTCAGGTACGTCTTGCTACTTCTACTTACGCTTAGGTCACACTACACATACATGTACAAGCATATATATACACACCCCTCTGGGTTTTCTTCTATTTTCTTTTTAGTTCTTGTTCATTTCCTCTTATCTCCATGGGGAAGTGGAACAGAATTCTTCCTCCGTAAGACATGCGTATTGTAAGAGGCGACTAAAATGCCAGGAGCAAGGGGCTAGTAACCCTTTCTCCTGTATATATTACTAAATGTTTTAAAAGGAGAAACTTTCGTTTTTCCTTTTGGGCCACCCCGCCTCGGTGGGATACAGCCAGTGTGTTGAAAGAAAGAAGAACTTTAGTGCGGTTAATGTGTTCAATACAATGAGTGTATATATATACATTATATACAGTATTGGTCTCACAGGGCACAAATGTTACTAGAAAAAGAAAAAATTAGAAAAGAAAAAGTATAAAAAACATAAAATAAACAAATGCGATTTTGCAGAAGTTGCTGATGTTGCCCCCACCCAGTCATTTTGGGTCAACTTCCAGCCCCTGTATCTCGGTAAGTACTGATCAGATTTTTTTTTTTTTGTTTTATTGCCTTCACAAAAATATTATCTTTAATTCTGTAAGAAAAATCTTTTTTTTTTTTTCAAAATTTCTTGGACACTGGGACACCCCTTCAGATTTTGCCTTTGGACCCTGAAGGGGTAAAGTGTTTTTAAAAGTTATTTCATATTCTATATTTTTTTTTTTAACAAGTTGGCCATCTCCCACTGAGGCAGGGTGACCCAAAAAAGAAAGAAAATCCCCAAAAAGAAAATGCTTTTATCATCATTCAACACTTTCACCACACTCACACATTATCACTGCTTTTGCAGAGGTGCTCAGAATACAACAGTTTAGAAGCATATACGTATAAAGATACACAGCATATCCCTCCAAACTGCCAATATCCCAAACCCCTCCTTTAAAGTGCAGGCATTGTACTTCCCATTTCCAGGACTCAAGTCCCACTATATGAAAATAACCGGTTTCCCTGAATCCCTTCACTAAATATTACCCTGCTCACACTCCAACAGATCGTCAGATCCCAAGTACCATTCGTCTCCATTCACTCCTATCTAACACGCTCACGCACGCTTGCTGGAAGTCCAAGCCCCTCGCCCACAAAACCTCCTTTACCCCTTCTCTCCAACCCTTTCGAGGATGACCCTACCTCGCCTTCCTTCCCCTACAGATTTATATGCTTTCCATGTCATTCTACTTTGATCCATTCTCTCTAAATGACCAAACCACCTCAACAACCCCTCTTCTGCACTCTTGACTAATACTTTTATTAACTCCACACCTTTTCCTAATTTCCACACTCCGAATTTTCTGCATAATATTTACACCACATATTGCCCTTAGACAGGACATCTTCACTGCGTCCAACCGTCTCCTCGCTGCTGCATTTACCACCCAAGCTTCACACCCATATAAGAGTGTTGGTACTACTATACTTTCATACATTCCCTTCTGATAATTATACTTGTGTATACCTGTACCTAAATAAACTTAAACACTGTGCTGGCATGCAGGTACACATTAAAATCAATAAGAGTGTCTTATGTCTCAAGATGCCATATTAACCCTTAAACGGTCCAAACAGATCGTCGTTCAAATTCGTAGTGCTACAAAAGTAGATCTACTTTTTTTTACATATTTTCAAATACAGTGGAACCTCAAAAATCGAACATATCACATATCGAATGTTTCGAAAGTAAGATAATTTTTTCGGACAAACTGTGTCCCTATTATTGAACGCGCCCCTATTTTCGGACCGCCAGGTACGGGACCTGTCCGCTGGCCCGCTCTGTCTGCGTCCCCGCGCAGGCGCCGTGAGCAGTCTAGCTTTGTTTATGCTCGAGTGAACACTAACCTGCAATCTCATTCACACATTTTACGATTATTTAATTGTGTTTAGTGCTTGTGGGGCTGTGAAATAAGCTCCCATGGGCCCAAAGAAACTTGCTAGCGGTACCCCTGTGGTAAAGAAAGTGAGAAACACCATAGATGTGAAGAAGGAAATAATACAGAAGTATGAGATTGGAGTGAGGCTTGTTGAGCTTGCCAGGATGTACAGAGGACTGTGGACAGTTATTTTGTGAGACAGAAACAGACGACTGTGGACAGTTATTTTGTGAGACAGAAACAGACGACTGTGGACAGTTATTTTGTGAGACAGAAACAGTCGACTGTGGAGTTATTTTGTGAGACAAACAGACGACTGTGGACAGTTATTTTGTGAGACAGAAACAGACGACTGTGGAGTTATTTTGTGAGACAGACGATTGTGGACAGTTATTTTGTGAGACAGAAACAGACGACTGTGGATAGTTACTTTGTGAGACAGAAACAGAGGACTGTAGACAGTTATTTTGTGAGACTGGGGTCCAATGACTCTCAAGCTGGTCCTAGTGGCATTAAAATACAGAGAAGGGAAGAAACCCCTGAGAGGGCTTTGATACCGGAAGTCCTCATGGAGGGGGATTCTCCTTCCAAACAATAACCCCAACTCCCTCTCTCCTCCTCCCTATCTTCCAGATGCCATCACCAATCTTCAATAAAGGTAAGTAAATATGTTATTTTATATTACTATACATAATTAAAGACTATAGCATTTGTTGTGTGTATGTGAAACTGTAATTAATCTCTATAAAGTGTATTTTTTTGTGAATATTTTTGGGTTTCTGGAACGGATTAATTGTATTTCCATTATTTCTTATGGGAAATATTGCTTCGAATTTCAGACTTTTCAAATTTAGAACTAGCTCCTGGAATGGATTAAGCTCGAAATTTGAGGTTCCACTGTATAATAAAAAAAAAAATTGTAGATAAAAGTTTTTTTTACACGTTTTCAAATGTAAAACAAAAAAGAAGATCTACATTTGTTTACATACTTTCAGATGTTGAAAAAACGTATATATACGTTTGGACCATTTAAGGGTTAATAATGATAATAATTTTTTTTTTTCAACAAGTCGGCAGTCTTCCACCGAGGCATTGTGACCCAAAAAGAAAGAAAATCCCCAAAAAGAAAATACTTTCATCATCATTCAACACTTTCACCTCACTCACACATAATCACTGTTTTTGCAGAGGTGCTCAGAACACAACAGTTTAGAAGCACATACGTATAAAGATACACAACATATCCCTCCAAACTGCTAATATCCCGAAACCCCTCCTTTTGAGTGCAGGCATTGCACTTCCCATTTCCAGGACTCAAGTCCGGATATATAAAAATAACCGGTTTCCCTGAATCTCTTCACTAAATATTACCCTGCTCACACTCCAACAGATTGTCAGGTCCCAAATACCATTCGTCTCCATTCACTCCTATCGAACACGCTCATGCATGCCTGCTGGAAATCCAAGCCCCTCACCCACAAAACCTCCCATACCCCTTCCTTCCAACCTTTTCGAGGACGACCCCTACCCCGCCTTCCTTATCCTACAGATTTAAATGCTCTCTATGTCATTCTACTTTGATCCATTCTCTCTAAATGACCAAACCACATCAACAACCCCTCTTTAGCCCTCTGACTAATACTTTTATTAACTCCACACCTCCTAATTTCCACACTCCTAATTTTCTGCATAATATTTACACCACACATTACCCTTAGACAGGACATCTCCACTGCCTCCAACCGCCTCCTCGCTGCTGCATTCACAACATCCACTGACACGTCAACTCCCAAGTATCTGAAAACATTCACTTCTTCCATACACCTCCTCCCCAATTTGATATATAATTTTTCTTTATCTAAATCATTTGATACCCTCATCACCTTACTCTTTTCTATGTTCACTTTCAACTTTCTACCTTTACACACACTCCCAAACTCATCCACTAACCTTTGCAATTTTTCTTTAGAATCTCCCATAAGCACAGTATCATCAGCAAAAAGTAACTGTGTCAATTCCCATTTTGTATTTGATTCCCCATAATTTAATCCCACCCATCTCCCGAACACCCTAGCATTTACTTCTCTTACAACACCATCTATAAATACATTAAACAACCATGGTGACATTACACATCCCTGTCTAAGACCTACTTTTACCGGGAAGTATTCTCCCTCTCTTCTACACACCCTAACCTGAGCCTCACTATCCTCAAAAAAACTCTTTACAGCATTTAGTAACTTACCACCTATTCAATATACTTGCAACATCTGCCACATTGCTCCCCTATCCACTCTCTCATATGCCTTTTCTAAATCAATAAATGCAATAAAAACTTCCCTACCTTTATCTAAATACTGTTCACATATATGTTTCAATGTAAACACTTGATCTACACATCCCCTACCCACTCTGAAACCTCCTTGCTCATCTGCAATCCTACATTCTGTCTTACCTCTAATTCTTTCAATTATAACCCTACCGTACACTTTTCCTGGTATACTCAGTAAACTTATTCCTCTATAATTTTTACAATATCTTTTGTCCCCCTTCCCTTTATATAAAGGGACTATACATGCTCTCTGCCAATCCCTAGGTACCTTCCCCTCTTTCATACATTTATTAAACAAAAGTACCAACCACTCCAACACTATATCCCCTCCCCCCTGCTTTCAACATTTCTGTCATGATCCCATCAGTTCCAGCTGCTTTACCCCCTTTCATTCTATGTAACGCCTCACGTACCTCTCCCACACTTACATTCTGCTCTTCTTCACTCCTAAAAGATGGTATACCTCCCTGGCCAGTGCATGAAATTACCGCCTCCCTTTCTTCTTCAACATTTAAAAGTTCCTCAAAATATTCTCGCCATCTACCTAATACCTCCCTCTCCCCATCTACTAACTCCCCTACTCTGTTTTTAACTGACAAATCCATACGTTCCCTAGGCTTTCTTAACTTATTTAACTCACTCCAAAATTTTTTCTTATTTTCATTAAAATTTTTTGATAGTGCCTCTCCCATTCTATCATCTGCTCTCCTTTTGCACTCTCTCACCACTCTCTTCACCTTTCTTTTACTCTCCATATACTCTGCTCTTCTTATAACACTTTTGCTTTGTAAAAACCTCTCATAAGCTAACTTTTTCTCTTTTATCACACTCTTTACTTCATCATTCCACCAATCACTCCTCTTTCCTCCTGCCCCCACCCTCCTATAACCACAAATTTCTGCCCCACATTCTAATACTGCATTTTTAAAACTATTCCAACCCTCTTCAACCCCCCCACTACTCATCTTTGCACTAGCCCGCCTTTCTGCCAATAGTCACTTATATCTCACCCGAACTTCCTCCTCCCTTAGTTTATACACTTTCACTTCCCTCCTACTTCTTGTTGCCACCTTCCTCTTGTCCCATCTACCTCTTACTCTAACTGTAGCTACAACTAAATAATCCGATATATCAGTTGCCCCTCTATAAACATGTACATCCTGGAGCCTACCCATCAACCTTTTATCCACCAATACATAATCTAAATACTTTCATTACATGCTACATCATACCTCGTATATTTATTTATCCTCTTTTTCATAAAATATGTATTACTTATTACCAAATCTCTTTCTACACATAGCTCAATTAAAGGCTCCCCATTTACATTTACCCCTGGCACCCTAAATTTACCTACTACTCCCTCCACAACATTTTTACCCACTTTAGCATTGAAATCCCCAACCACAAGTACTCTCACACTTGGTTCAAAACTCACCACGCATTCACTCAACATTTCCCAAAATCTCTCTCTCCTCTACACTTCTCTCTTCTCCAGGTGCATATACACTTACTATAACCCACTTTTCACATCCAACCTTTATTTTACTCCACATAATCCTTGAATTAATACATTCATAGTCCCTCTTTTCCTGCCATATCTTATCCTTCAACATTATTGCTACTCCTTCTTTAGCTCTAACTCTATTTGAAACCCCTGATCTAATCCCATTTGTTCCTCTCCACTGAAACTCTCCCACCCCCTTCAGCTTTGTTCCACTTAAAGCCAGGACATCCAGCTTCTTCTCATTCATAACATCCACAATCATCTCTTTCTTATCATTTGCACAACATCCATGCACATTCAGACCTCCCACTTTGACAATTTTCTTCTTCATATTCTTTTTAGTAATCTTTACAGGAAAAGGGGTTACTAGCCTATACTCAATAATAATCAGCGAGTCTCATTAAATGATGTACAGTGGAACTCTGCTTTTCATACTTAATCCGTTCGAGAAGGTCAGTCTAAATCCGAAACTTACGAAAACCGAATTAATATTTCCCATAACAAATAATGTAAATCCAATTAATCCATTTCAGACACCCAAAAGTGTTAACAAAAAATACATTTTATAGGGAATAGCTATAGCTTTTTTACATACAGAAAACAATGATAAATAAATATAAAGGATTAATTAAATGGATAAATGAACATTTAAATCACTCTTACCTTTATTGAAGAGTCTTGTTGGTGAAGAGGGGAAAGGGAGGAGAGTTTATTGTTTGGAGACAGGACAAAATAGTTGAATGTGATGCTAATATCAACTCTACAGCTTATTTATTTATCACAATTCATCTACTATGACATAAACAATATTAATAACACAGAAACATGATATATACTCTAGAATGAATAAAATATGTCACTACGTATGTGATTAGTGGTGGCTGTGGCAGCTGCCATTCTCTCTCTCCTGCTGTGACTACATATCTTCCCATTATTATAAGAGAAAATGGAGTGTTTGTGAGGCTAACAGTACTACATCACAGTTTCATTGGGAAAACACTGAAACAATGTATGTAATTTATAAATAAGAAATATTGTATTAAAACATAATAGAAAATGTAAGGAAATAAAGTGGTTATTGTATGTACATGTATACTACAGTACACACTTACCTTGGAGGAGATGCTGGCAGAGGTTGAGGGTAGTGGAAGATAGCGCAGGGCGGCGTATGTTGTCAGTGGCCCTTAAACCTCCAACAACATTGGAGGAGTTAGTTTCATGTCGTCCTTTTTCTATCGCTTAATCACTTAACTTACATGCTACACTTTATCGCTGGCTGGTGCTATAGCCTTTATTGACTCCTGCTGCTTTAGTATCATACGTATCGCTGAATCACTGAAGAATTCTAACGTGTTTCTCACCTTCTTTACCGAAGGGCTGGCACTAGGAATTTTCTTGGGGCCCGTGGTGGCTTATTTCGCAGTTGCAATCAATAAACAAGCACAAAAATTGCTAAATGCTTCGGATGAATGCTCACTTGATCAGTGACAATGCCAGACTGACAGAGTTCCTGGGTGGGCGGACGTGTATATTACATATGATTTCCAGATTGAGGTACAAAATCCGGACCAAAATTTTGGCCAAAAAAGTGTTTAAATCCGAATTGTACGATATGCGGACCGTACAAAAACTGGAGTTCCACTGTATGTTACATTAATATACACATTTTCATTAATTCATCTATGAAATTTTTTTCAAAATTATATAATAAACACAATACGTAACATATAAACATGATAAATACACCCCACAGTCAAATAAATTAACATAAATATGAGAAGTGGTAGCCAGACGACTTGCAGGAGTGACGGCAAGAGAAACGTTTTCTCTAGTCCAACATCAGAGAAAATGTGTACACTATAATATTACTGGGGGTAACTGTAGAAAATTATTCTTTTCGTATGCCTTCACTCATAGTGTCAATTCTTCTAAAAATGGTGCTACATGAGAACGGGAGTGTTGTTCTTTATTTATTCTACTGTATCAACATGGAGACAACTTGTACACAGTGTAATTTGTACACAAATTCTTCTGAGCCTTTTTCTGGAAAGCAGCAGCAGGCAGTTTTGTTAGGAAGTGATCACCATGCTTCAGACGAGAAGGTAGTTGTTGATAATTTCGTGGGCGGTTTTCTATTGCAGGTGTTGTTCCTTGGTACATGATTATTTGTCTGATGACAGACAAACAAAATTTGCCATATAGTGGTTTATTTCTGGTCCTCATCTTATACATATTATAAGCATTGAGCATGCAAATGTCCAGAATATGGAAAAAGAGTTTTATGTACCACTTATAACTCTTGCGAACACAATCAGCAAACCCAATCTGCATGTCACATTTGTCCACTGAACACATATTGAGGGTGCAGTCAATCACAGCTGCAGGTTTTAGAATGGGTTCATTGCTCTGTCTATGCTGCCTGCCAGTGTCTACCATTTCATTAGGGTTAACTGATGACAACAGTGTGACATCTCGTTTGTCATGCCACCGAAATGCCATGATGTCATTGGCAGCAAATGCCTGCACCTCACCTCAACGAGTGCCAGCGTCGAACCTGGGCATATGTTTACGATTTCCATGCACTGTGCCACACACATCTGTCATGTTCACTCGCAAGAAATCACTGAGTAAGGGACTTGTGTACCAGTTATCAGTATATAATATATGCCCCTTACCAAGATATGGTTCCATAATTGTTCTAACCACATCACCAGAGATACCTAGGACCGAAACGTTTTCTAATAAATATGTCATAGTGTTTGCTTACGTGTCTTTCTAAACCAACTTGTCGGTATTTATTACCAAGGTTTATACCATCTCGCAATGTATTACTTCCACTGTACACAATAATATCCAATACAAGACCACTGTAGCAATCACAAAGCACAAACAACTTTATATTAAAGCATTTCCTCTTGCTTGGTATGTACTGCTTGAATGAGTCTTCCTTTGAACAGAATCAAAGACTCATCAATAACAAGCTTCCTGAAGGGCTAAGAATACATAATGAATTTCTGTTTCAGATACACAAACACATTCCTAATCTTACATAACCTGTCGTTTCTGTCAGGCCTGGTTTTGTCTGAGAAGTGAAGCATACATAATAGTAGCACAAATCGATTCACTCCTATTATATCAATGAAACCTAGGGTTGCAATCAGGCGGTCTGTCAACCAGTATGATTTAACACTGTGCTTATACACATGTGGCATAAGCATTATTATGGAAAAGGAAAGATACATCTCAGCCACAGTTGTCTCCTTCCACTGGTGTAGGTGTGAGTTTGGTGAAAGTATTGTGTATGCCATGGTGTACTCGAAGTATCTGTTGCTTTCCCTGAGAATAATTTCCATCAGGGGTTCATCAAAGAATAACTCGAAACATTCCAGTTCAGTGGCAGTGTTCCCAATTGTACAAGATGGCCGTATTCCACTTTGATTTTCATCAAAGTGATGGGAATTGGGAACAAAATTGGCAGCTTCCTCCCAATCCCAAGTGTGGTCTGCTGGTGGGTACTGGATACTGACAGGTGGTTGTGGTTGTGGAGGGTGTGGTTGTGGAGGCTGATGTGGTGGGTGGGTGGGTGGGTGGGTGGGTGGGGGATGGTGGCCTTTGTTGTAGTTCTGCTGAGTCAGCAGTGTGGGTGGCAGCATGGCCCACTGCTGGTACCTCACAGCTGACACCACCACTACCACCAACAGATGCATGCACATTTTCCATCCCAATTGCAACACTATCATCTTCATTTTCACTATCTGTTCCTATTGTACAGCAATGGGATGTACTCCAAGATGTACCCTTCCCCTTGGAATAGCATATGGCACACTACCAGAGAGCACATACTGTCGCACATACTGACGCTTCACTGGAGAATATTCTACTTCACTCTTGCTACTGGAAATGTTTCCAAGAGCTTGGAGTTCATATTCACTATCACTATCAACACCATTGCTCACATCTGAGTCCTGGATATGGAAAAATAAGAGTTTCCTCTTTCTTTCTGGTCTAACTGAACGTGAACAAGACGGCCCAGCACCAGAGGTGGAAGGTTGAGGGTCGTCTGGGTTTTCCTCACTATTACCGGTATTATGGTCATTAGTTTCGGTCACAACCTCATCAAAACCTTGAAATTCATCTTCACTGACACTTCCATCTGTATTAGAACTGTCACTAGGGAACAAAAGTGTCCCAATTCGCCAAGGAGTGAGGAGTTTCCTACTGCGAGGCATGGTGAACAAGGTGTACTGAAATGGCATTCCCACAATGCACCACTGGGTCCCCGAATTTTTTCCTACCGTGCACACTGACCACGCAGACCCATTCTTTCACATCTAGGCCTACCAGCTGTTTCCCACTTAATTTGAAGCTGCTAGAATTTACGCGTACCAATATGGCACCAACCCTGGTGCGCAAGCTGTACTAGTATGGCACCAACCCTGAAAGGGTAAATGTGCCCAAGAGTGATTATTATTAAAAATACATTGCGTATAAACATTGCATGTTTTTATATACTATGCAACGTGTTTCTTTGGCCCCATGGTGGCTTATTTCGCAGTTGCACTCCTTGCCTCTATGCCTGCCTGTTACACTCCTTGCCTCTATGCCTGCCTGCCTTGAATTCTATTGTGTTTCTCACTTTCTTTACCAAAGGAACTTTACTAGGAACTTTCTTTGGGGCCATGGTTATTTATTTTGCAGCTGCACTTAATCAATAACCATCAAAAACAATGGATTAGAGCAAAATATTTGGATGAATGAGCAGAAGCTTCCTCACTCACCAAGAGACATAGCCACACTGACTCAGGAACATGCAAGCGGCTAGCGGTGGACGTGTCCAATACGGCCGATAAGCAGAATTACAGCCGATAACCGGAAGCCGAAAAAAACGGCCAATAACTGAGTTGGCCGATAAGCGGAACGGCTGATAACCAAGGGCCCACAGTATTACTATACAGTGAAACCTCAAATAAAGGGACTAATAGGGTAAAGGGGTGCCCAGTAATACCAAAAACACATCAAATATGAATGACGAGATTCTTGTCCATGATCAAAACAATAACAGACAATTCTGGACACAACAGACTTTGTCCATTAAATCTATATGGAATAACAAATAATGTTGGTAACAATGGATTTTATAAGTTGTTCTTTGACAAAAAATTTTACAATTAAATAAATTATACTCTACAGCCTCTCCTCACTAAGCGACGTACTCATTTACCAATGACTCAAACTTACAACAGGCTCTCTGACCAGTATGCATACCTAAATAATATATATTAGAGCTGATTTCTTCTATTCTGTTTATTACAATATATAGTACACTACTGTATTAACATTTTAAAATATGCTAAAAGTTATAAATGGTGCAAAGGTGACATTAAAACATTATCAAAGATGGTTGATGCAAACCCACTACCATTAAAGTATGCTCCTCACTTAGCGACGTATTCATTTACCAACATGGTCTTAGGAACGGAACTCTGTCGTTAAGTGAGGAGAGGCTGTACTTAACAATCAAAGAAATTGAAGCACAAGGAAAAAATTAAATAATACACAAGGAATTAAGATACAGTACCTGTAAATATTACTCATATTTCAAATTACATATGACGAGTTAAAAAAAAATATATATATACAGCAGGGACTCACTTACATGGCAGGTTAGGTTCCAGGCTACCACCGTAAAGCGGAAATCGCCGTAAAGTGGAATGCCCTTTTTCCACTCATAAATGAATATAAATACCAGATAAGTTTACACTATTAACAAGAGAACTAGGAATTAAAAACAATAACAAAGTAAAATACACGTAAGTACACTCACTACTTACCTTAAAATATGTGTAGTCTTAATGTAGGGTGAGAGGTGAGTAGTATTTATTGTAAGTCAGGTGGTAGGTATGACAGCTCACCCGGATACCACACCTACATGTAATATACAACATTTAGAGTGCCCCAAAGCAATAAAATACGCATATAGTATACTCATTACTTATCTTTAAATATGTGTAGTTCTAATATAGGTTGAGAGATGAGTATTTACTGTAAAATCAGGTGTGGTACCTCCCACACCTACATAAAATACAGGGGAATCTTGGTATTCGAACAGCTCCCAACTTGAAAAATTTTCGAATGCTTTGTTCGGTAAAAAAATCGCTCAATAGTCGACTATTTGCTCGGCACTTGACCAAACAAATGCAACCTGCTAGAACATGTGCGTCGGTGTCCCTGCAGCTACTACTCAGTGCAAAACTCCGCTGAACTTCACTGTAAACTATTTTGTATTTCTTCGCATTTTTTGGTAATTTTTTTATTTCATTTGTATAAATAATTCACCATGGGGCCTAAGAAGATTAGTGATAACAGCCAACCAAAAAGAAAATTGGTTAGAGTCACAATAGAGATGAAAAAAGAACTCACTGCAAAATATGAAAGCGGTGCCCGCATGTCTGATCTTGCTACCTGTGTAAAACATTCGTTGTTTTATATTCACCGTGAAAATCATTCAAGCCATTCATTATTAATGCTGCTACATTGAGAAATAGGTTAATATCTTCTGAGATAATCTAGGAACACACACACATAGCACAGGACTCAGGAAAACAATTTTCAGGAAATATCATGCTATTTTTGAGCTTTTTGTTAAGATAAACGTGTTCTAAGTGTGTTTGCACTGATGTAAACACAGCCTCTGCCTCCATATAATATGCCTTTTATTATTAATTTTGGCATCTTTATTGTGCTTCTAGGTTATTTATCATGTTTCTGATGTCAAGTTGGAATAAATGTGATAGACAGACAACCTTTATTACTAATATTAGCATAATTACACAACATCGTATTCGCACCACCGCTAGCATCCAACTATCAAGGCGACTCCTCAGATACTGAATGCTCCTTCTGCTGGCCCCTCCCTCTCTCTCCTATAGTTCCTCCCACTTTGGGCCCCTCTAATATTATGCTTGCTTTCCATTTTGAATTTTTATTCACACAAATAATAGAAGATTTACTGTTATGCAGACTACTGCATTATTGTAAAAATAAAATAATACAACTTATAAAATAATACAGTATGGTGCACACTTACTAGTCAGATACTTTGGAACAAATCAGTTCCTCACAAATGCAGATCCAGATACAAACATTTAAGCTTCTCATTATTTTTACACCAAAGTCATTGATCTTTTACTTCTGTTCATTTTATGCATGTGTTGAGTACTCACATCTGTTTGGTATAGACTGGTCAAGAATTGTAGATTTAATACAGTACAGGTGGCCCTCCACATTCGCGAGGGTTAGGGGATCAAGAACCTCGCAAATGTTGAAAATTCGCAAATGTTTGGTGCACAAATACAGTGGACCCCCGGTTAACGATTTTAATCCGTGCAAGAGGGATAATTGTTATGCGAAATAATCGTTATGCGAATGAATTTTCCCCATAAGAAATAATGGAAATAAAATTAATCCGTGCAAGACCCCCAAAAGTATGAAAAAAATTTTTTTTTACCACATGAAATGTTAATTTTAATACACACAAACTGAAAAAGGCATGCACAATTACATGACACTTACTTTTATTGAAGATCTGGTGATGATTGATGGGATGGGAGGAGGGGAGAGCATTATCTTCTTACTGTTTAGAAGGGGAATCCCCTTCCATTACGACTTGAGGTAGCAAGTCCTTTTCCGGGGTTACTTCCCTTCTTCTTTTAATGCCACTAGGACCAGCTTGAGAGTCACTGGACCTCTGTCGCACAACAAATCTGTCCATAGAGCTCTGTACCTCCCGTTCCTTTACGATTTGTCTAAAATGGGCCACAACATTGTCATTGAAATAGTCACCAGCACGGCTTGCAACAGCTGTGTCAGGGTGATTTTCATCTATAAAGGTTTGCAGTTCAACCCACTGTGCACACATTTCCTTAATCTTTGAAGTAGGCACAATGGATTCCACAACTGGCATAGGCTTCTCAGGGTTAGCCCCAAACCCTTCAAAATCTTTCTTAATTTCCATACTAATTCTCACCCTTTTTACCACAGGGTTGGCACTAGAAGCTTTCTTGGGGCCCATGGTCACTTATTTTCCAGAAACAGCACCGAAAACACTGTAATAATACGAAATATTCCGAGTGTATGCTTGGATGTTACCGCGGAGGCTGGCTGGTAAACAATGGGACGGGCGGCACATGTGAGGGCACATTGGACGCGTCTCGGACGAAAATCGGTGAGCGGGTTTTTAATCGGTATGCGCGGCAAAAATTTTGCGATAAAAGTAAGCGGTATGCGGAAAAATCGCTATGTGATGCCATCGTTATGCGGGGGTCCACTGTATATGTATTGTGGGGAAATATAATAATAGCATTTACTTTAGCATAACAATACTGCTTTCTTAACCTATTGAACCATGAGCAATCATAAAAAACACAAAAATTTCGTAAAATACATCCATGTATTGTATATACATACATGTTATGGTTTAACCCTTTTAGGGTTTCGGCCGTACTAGTGCGGCTTACACCCCAGGGTTTTTGACGTACTAGTACACCTAAATTCTAGCGCCCTCAAATCTAGTGAGAGAAAGCTGGTAGGCCTACATATGAAAGAATGGGTCTATGTGGTCAGTGTGCACAGTATAAAAAAAAAAATCCTGCAGCACACAGTGCGTAATGAGAAAAAAAACTTTGACAGTGTTTTTGGATTAAAACAGCAACTTTGCACTGTATTTTCGTATGGTATTTATTGTTGTATTCTAGTTTCCCTGGTCTCATTTTATAAAATGGAAGACATATTACAGAAATTGAGATGATTTTGACTGGTTTTACATTAAAAAGTACCTTGAAATTGAGCTCAAAGTAGCAGAAATGTTCGATTTTTACCAAAGTTCAAGAGTAAATAAATTATGCCAAGCGTCCAATACACGTTAACTGGTGAGTCTAATATTCTTTCACAAGTGCGATGATATTATTTATTCCATTTCTACACTAATGCAGTAGTC
Organism: Cherax quadricarinatus; assembly: GCF_038502225.1. Classification (NCBI taxonomy): domain Eukaryota; kingdom Metazoa; phylum Arthropoda; class Malacostraca; order Decapoda; family Parastacidae; genus Cherax; species Cherax quadricarinatus. The sequence continues at coordinate 18,136,100 of NC_091304.1, read as the reverse complement.
TGCATAATAGTAATCTTCTATTTCTTGTAAGAATAAAAATTTAAAGTGGAAAGCCAAAGAAATATAAGAGGGGCCTGGAGATGTGACTAACGAACAGAGAACTTGTTATTTTAGTGCCAGGAATGTCTTTCTAGTTTATTCTGGACCCTATTTGGAAATTGGCATCTTCTGAAATTTGTGTGAAATTGGCAAAATTGCTCAATTCTGACCACTTTATTGGATAGTTGAAATCGGTAAATGGCTGGTTTCTTGTACTCATTCGATAGAAAAAATGGAGTTCTAGCAAATTAGTTATGAATTTTGTCGACTAGTACACTGGAACTGCCCGAAAATAGGGCTCAAAGTGGGCAAAATCGCCGATGCGTAAACATTGCCGAGACCACTAACTTCGTGAGAACATAATTCCGTAAGTTTTCCATCCAATTTCATACTTTTGGTGTCATTATGATCGGGAAAAGATTATCTTTTCGTAAGAAAAAATAATTTTTTTTTTTTTAAATTTGGGGGACCCTGAGAACAAGTCTCTGAGAGGGCCTGTGGACCCTGAAAGGGTTAATAACAAATAATGAACAAACAAAACACTCGCAAATTGTAAGGTTAGGCAGACGAACTCTGATGACTTGTGATGATGATTACAATGACAATGATGATGGTGATGATAGTTAGCCATGCAGTTACTGATGACAGTTGAATGGAGGTGATTATATGGTGTGTAACTGCATGGCATGATGAGTCTAGTGTGTGGATTCTAACTCATTGCTGTCAGCGTCACTGCCGATAATAGGCGGTGGATCACTGACATCGCTAAAGCCAGAGTTACCAACGGGAGTAGTGGCAGGCTTCATTGTGAAGAACATTGTGATGGGCAACTGAGGCCATTTCCTCGTCATATCTACAAACAGTTTTGTAGGGAATCATGCTCCTATCAATGTTGTTCATCACTTTCAAAGCCCTCAACACTGATGGATCTATGTTGTAAAACAACTGTTTGAGCTGTGCTGTCATTCTCATCACTTGCCCTAGTTTTTCAAGGGTGAGGGCTTGAGGTTGACTGGCCTCAGCAGTACTCTCCTCTTCTTCATTCTCATTCTCTGCCTGCACAATTTCCAACAGCACTTTATCATTTAGGCCCAGTGCATGTTCTTCAACCAGTTCTCTCGCCTCACCTTCCTGCATGTCCTCGAACCCATCACCACCAACTAGCCTTGCTAACTCCACAGTCTTCCTCATGCCTTTGTTAACCTCGTCCTGAGGACCAAATCCAACAAAATTACACACACTCTGGGCACAAAGCCTTCCAACAACCCTTCACTGTCTGAGGGTGCATATCCTTGACACACTCATGCACTATTGAGAGGCAGTCAGCGATGATGAATTTCTTCCAGTATTGAGTGATACTCATATCTGGATCTGCATCCAATACAGCATGGAGCCTTTGCATTGACCTTCATGTATAGTAGGCTTTAAATGTAGCTATCACACCTTGATCAAGAGGTTGTATCAAGGAGGTTGTGTTTGGCAGCATGAACACAACCTCAACATTGTCACACATTCCCTCCAGTGATGGTGGGTGACCTGGAGCAGTATCAAGAAGCAGGATGATTTTGTATGGGAGGTCCTTCTTTTGTAGGTATGCCCGTACCTCCGTCAGAAAGCAGTGGTGAAACCAGTCCATTTAGATGACGTTGGTGGTCCATGCTTTCAGACTGTGCATCCAGAATATTGGAAGGAGATTCTTGTTGCGTCCCTTCAGTGCTCTGGGGTTGACAGATTTATAAATAAAGCCTGGCTTTATCATGTGCCCAGCAGCATTAGCACATAGCATTAATGTGCATTGGTCATTCTCAGCCTTGAACCCTGGCGCACTCTTCTCTTCCTTGGCGATGAAGATCCTGGCAGACATCTTCCAATACAGGGCTGTTTCATCCATATTCCACACCTGCTCAGGCCTGTATATCTTCTCATCGATGATTTTTTTCAAAGTGCTGGGGAATGCAGCTGGTAAAACGTGATCTACCAAACCTGGTTCTCCATTCATCTTCAGGTTGTGCAGGGAGAACTGTCTCTTAAACTTATCAAACCATCCTTTACTTGCTAGGTAGTCAGGATGGGTGATTGTAGGATGTCCTTGTTCTGCACTGGTGCTAGCCTCATCACTGGCCAACATATCATACAGTCTTTTCCTTTGCACGAATCACACTGCTGTCTAGGGGATTTCCTTTTCTATTTTGGTCTGAAATCCACACAAATTATGCTGATTCCATCTTAGACATTGCAGTGTTTCTTACATGTGACACTTGCTTGGCTGAGGGAGGAGCAGTAGGTGATAGTGCCGCCTTTACCTTCGCCTCATTTTTTTTTGATAAAGCGCACTGTGCTTTCATTTACATTAAATAATTTTCCAATGGCAGAACTGCTCAAATAACCTGCCCTACACTTGTCTAGCAATTTCACCATCTCCTCCAGATTCATGACTTTCTTTGAGCACTTAGGGGTTGGCTCATCAATAGCAGTTGCTGCTCACTTGGGGGCCATACTTGCAACACCACACAAACACACATGTACAGTAGGACACACAAACAGCACAGACCAACGCAAAGAGTAACTGGACAATGACTGAGTGACTGGCAGACTGGCAGGCTGGCTGCCGGTTGAGGGGGTAAGAGGGAGGGTAGTAGGGACACGGCAGGAAGCATAAATATGATTGAGTGGCTGGGCATTCGCGAATGTTCGAAGCTCGCAAAGGTGGAACTCGCGAATGTGGAGGGCCACCTGTAATTACACTATGCAGTGTTAATGACTGTGCACATGCTCAAGACTGATGATCCTACTGCTCAGAAACAAGTTTACTCCTTACACAACCCTTCCTGCCATAATATTGTCTCCTTTATTTTAGCTTTAAAAAACTACCTTAGCTCATTATTTTTACATTTGTTAAATAATTCAGGTGCTATGTTTTTAGCTTTAGAATATTTACTTTGTTTTATACTTAATTCTAACTATAGATTCTCTACAAATCTTATGATTACAAGCATTGATCCTGATACCAACCTCTTATTTAATGACTTAAATGATTCAAACAGTTACTGTAATTACTACACAGCAGAACAATCAAAGGCACTTCTCAGAGCCAACAACAACATAACTATCTTAAACTACAATATCAGATCTTTAAGCAAGCATTACGATGACCTCCTAGCATTACTAAATTCCTTGCATGCCAATATGTCCATCATTACACTAACTGAAACCTGGCTAAAGCCTGATACTACAGATGTCTATGCCATTCCTGGTTACACAGCCATACACAACTGTAGGCCAGACCAACAAGGGGGTGGCACAGCTATATACTACTCAGACCAACTAGAATGTATCACTAATACTTGCACAAGGGATGAACATGGGGAATATATAATAGCTAAATTCAAATCCAAATACCTACAAAAACCTCTCACAGTGATAAACATCTACAGAGTTCCACAATCAAACATCAGCCAATTTAGTCAAAACCTAGGAAGTATGATAACTGATGCACGCATGAACAAAGATCACTTACTACTCTCAGGTGACTTCAATATAAATCTCCTGCAAGACCAGGACCCACACGTTACTGAATTCACAAACACAATGAGTAACTGCATGTTGCTACCAACAGTAACAAAACCTACAAGAGTTACGGAGACTAGTGTTTCCCTACTTGACCACATCTGGACCAACACCATATCTCCTTTAAAATCAGGCATAATTACAGATAATACCACAGACCACTACCCTACTTTCCTCATAACAACTCTTGGTAAAATACCCCAAGACACTACTAAAGTCACCTTCAGACTTCACAATGAGGCAGCCATTAATAACTTCACAACAGCAGTAACAAACATTGACTGGCACACTGAGCTAGAAATCTATACAGATATTGACGAATGTTTTAATAATTTTCTAAAAAAAGACCCAATACCTCTGTAACAAGCACTGCCCTAAAAAAACTAAACAGATGACAGCTAAGAGACTGAACAGTCCCTGGCTAACACCCACCATTCTCAAATCCATAAATACAAAACACCGATATGAAAAACAGTACAGAATGGGTCACGTAACCAGAGACCAAACAAAACGTTACTCGTCAATCCTAACCAGCCTGATAAGAAGGGCAAAAAAACTGTATTATGAGAACAGATTATCCAACTTACGAGGTGATATAAAAAAGACCTGGAAGACCCTATCAGAAATTCTGGGAACAAAAAAGATATCACGAAATAGCGAAATAAAATTAGCAAAATCAGATGAACCCCAACTCCCACCAACAGAAACAGCAAACAGACTCAATGATTTCTTCTCCACTATAGGACAAAACCTTGCCAATAAAATCCCAAGCTCAGATACCCCACCAAATGACTACCTCACTGGCAACTACCCGAACACACTGTTCCTAGCTCCAACTAACCCATACGAAGTCTCCCTTATTATCAACACACTAAAAAACAAGGCAGGAGATTTAAATACCTTACCACCCTTTATATACAAAAAAGTGTCACAAGTACTATCACCAATCATTGCAACACTCTTTAACAAATCCATTGAATCCTCCACCTTCCCTACAGCTCTCAAAATAGCAAGGGTCACCCCGATCCATAAAGGAGGAGACCAAACAGAGTTGAATAACTATAGGCCAATATCCAATTTACACCCTCTCTCAAAAATCTTCGAAAAATTAATTCATAAACGAATCTACTCCTACCTCATCTCCCAAAACATTCTCAACCCCTGCCAATTTGGATTCAGGCCTAATAAAAATACTAATGATGCTATTATACACATGCTAGAACATATATACACTGCAATAGAGAAAAAAGAAGTCCCACTGGGGATCTTCATTGACTTACGTAAAGCTTTTGATACAGTTGACCATGACTTGCTCCACGTAAAATTGTCACACTATGGTATTAGAGGGCACTCCCTCAACTACCTCAAGTCATACCTCAGCAACAGAAGCCAATATGTGTATGCAAATGGGGCAAGCTCTTCCGCTCAACCTATTACAGTTGGTGTCCCACAGGGAAGTGTCCTTGGCCCTCTTCTCTTTCTCCTATACATAAATGACCTACCAAATGCTTCGCAATTACTCAAACCCACACTTTTTGCAGATGACACTACATACGTCTTCTCTCACCCGAGCCCAGTCACGCTAGCCAATACTGTAAACACCGAATTACAGAAAATATCTACCTGGATGAGGACTAACAAACTTACATTAAACATTGACAAAACCTACTTCATTCAGTTTGGTAACAGAGCTACAGATGTACCTCTTAACATAACGATAAACAGATCACCTATCACAAAGCTAACAGAGGGAAAATTCTTAGGAATCCACCTTGATAATAGACTCAAATTTCATACACATATACAACAAATTTCTAAGAAAATTTCCAAGACTGTAGGCATACTATCGAAGATACGGTACTATGTTCCACAGTCAGCCCTCCTGGCCCTTTATCACTCTCTTATTTACCCCTATCTCACCTATGGAATTTGTGCATGGGGCTCAACAACAATTAACCATCTCAGACCACTAATTACCCAACAAAAGGCTGCAGTTAGAATGATAACAAATTCTCACTACAGGCAGCACACTCCACCAATATTCAAAACACTCAACCTACTCACCATACAAAACATCCATACTTATTACTGCACCTATTACATACATAGAACACTTAACTCTGATATTAACCCTCCCCTCAAACATCTTGCCAACCTCAACAGAACACATGACCATAACACAAGGCACAGATCACTCTTTGATGTTCCTCGTGTCCATCTCACGCTATGCAAAAACTCAATGCACATAAAAGGCCCTAAAATCTGGAATTCATTACCTGTAAATATAAAAGAAACACTACCTGTTTATAAATTCAAGTCTCTTCTCAAAGATCACTTACTCACTCAAAACCAAATAAATACTGAATAACTGAACCTTATAAATTGTATATCCTATATGTTACTCACAATTATATCACACAAAAGTTAAACCTAGGACCCAATCTAACTTTGTTATTTTTTAAATACACTACCTAACAGAATACTCCATTCGACTGAATGTACAGCAATGCATGCAACCATATGACCTGTCTTTGTAATACTCATTTGTGCTTTATAGTTATCTGTTTACAATAATGTTTTATCACTGATTTCATCATTGCTTAGTTAATCTTAAGTTAATTTTAAGCCAGCCCGTAATGCTATGCATATAAGTGGCTTTGGCATGCTGCTCTTACCTGTATTTTTTGTACCTCTGTATGTATGCTTAAATTACTAAATAAATAAATAAATAAATAAATAAATAAATAAATCTTCAGCACTCCCTCTACTCAAGGTTCCTTGATGTTGGTAAGAGGCTCTTGATCTAGAGCACTGGATCTGTGCTCCAGTTCCCTGAATTGAGCATGAATACCTTCCTTTTCCCCCTCCTTTCCAAATGCTGTATAATCCATATGGGTTTAGAACTCCATGATGATAATTAATAATAATCCAGCACTCACTACCCTCAACACAACCCTCCCTGCCATTCCACATGCTCAAGCACTCACCACCCTCACCATAACAATGAAAGAGGTGGACTGCGCAAGTAAAGTGTGTTGTGTCAAATACAGTGAGAAAGGGAAGTGGAATGAGGGACAAAGGGAATATCAGAGAAAGAGACTGAAGGATGAAGGTAATGAGGAAGTGAGGGAATAAGGGAAATGGAATGAAGAGAGGGAATGAGGAAGAGAGGAAATGGGGAAGGGACAGAATGGGAGGAGAAAGGACCCTATCTCACATTTGTACTGTACATTGCTTTAAATTTATTAATTAAAAATACAGGTAGTAGGTTGGTAGACAGCAACCATTCGGGGAGGTACTACCATCCTACCAAGTGAGTGTAAAAAGGAAGCCTGTATTTGTTTTACATAACGGTAGGATTGCTGGTGTCCTTTTTCTGTCTTACAAACATGCAAAATTTCAGGTATGTCTTGCTATTTCTACTTAAACTTAGGTCACACTACACGTATATGTACACGTTTATGTATACACACTCTTCTGAGTTTTCCTTGATTTTATCTTAATAGTTCTTGTTCTTATTGCTTTTCCTTTCATATCCATGGGGAAGTGGAATAAGAATCTTTCCTCCGTAAGCCATGCATGTTGTAAAAGTCAACTAAAATGCCAGGAACAATGGGCTAGTAACATTTTTTCCTGTATAGCCTACTAAAAAGAAAGTAAAAGGATACAAGTGCAACTAATGTAACACTTTTACTGTAGTAACGTTTCACTCTCCATGAGAGCGAAACGTTGCCACAATAAAAATGTCACATTAGTTGCACTTGTGTCCTTTTACTTTACATATTGTCAGTAATTCTACCAACTTTATTACTAAAAAGAAAATTAGAAAACCGTCAAAGTGGGATGTTTGAATGTGCGTGGATGTCGTGCGAATGATAAGAGATGATTGTGGATGTTATGAATGAGAAGAAGCTGGATGTCCTGGCTTTAAGTGAAACAAAGCTGAAGGGGGTAGGAGAGTTTCAGTGGAGTGAAATAAATGGGATTAGGTCAGGGGTTTCAAATAGAGTTAGAGCTAAAGAAGGAGTAGCAATAATGTTGAAGGATAAGTTATGGCAGGAAAAGAGGGAATATAAATGTATAAATTCAAGGATTATGTGGAGTAAAATAAGGGTTGGATGTGAAAAGTGGGTTATAGTAAGCATTTATGCACCTGGAGAAGAGGGAAGTATAGAGGAGAGAGAGAGAGATTTTGGGAAATGTTGAGTGAGTGCATGGGGAGTTTTGAACCAAGTGAGAGAGTACTCGTGATTGGGGATCTCAATGTTACAGTGGGTAAAAATGTTGTGGAGGGAGTAGTAGGTAAATTTGGAGTGTCAGGGGTAAATGAAAATGGGAAGCCTTTAATTGAGCAATGTACAGAAAGAGATTTGGTAATAAGTAATACATAGTTCATGAAAAAGAGGATAAGTAAGTACACTAAGTATGACGTAGCACATAATGAAAGTAGTTTGTTAGATTATGTATTGGTGGATAAAAGGCTGATGGGTAAGCATCAAGATGTACATATTTTCAGAGGGGCAACTGATGTATCGGATTATTGTTTAGCTGTAGCTTTAGTTAGAGTAAGAGGTAGATAGGACATAACAAAAATGGTAACAGCAAGTAAGAGAGAGGTGAAAGTGTATAAATTAAGGGAGGAGGAAGTTAGGGAGAGATATAAGCAACTATTGGCAGAAAGGTGGGCTAGTGCAAGTATGAGTAGTGGGAGGGTTAAAAAGGGTTGGAATAGTTTTAAAAATGCAGTATTAGAATGTGGGGCAGATGTTTGTGGCTATAGGTGAGTGGGTGGAGGAGGAAAGAGGAGTGATTGGTGGAATGATGAAGTAAAGGGTGTGATAAAAGAGAAAAAGGTAGCTTATAAGAGGTTTTTACAAAGCAGAACTGTTATAAGAACAGCAGTGAGTATGGAGAGTAAAAGAAAGGTGAAGAGAGTGGTGAGAGAGTACAAAAGGAGAGCAGATGATAGAGTGCGAGAGGCACTGTCAAGAAATTTTAATGAAAGCCTAGGGAACAAATGGATTTGTCAGTTAAAAACAGAGTAGGGGAGTTAGCAGATGGGGAGCTGGAGGTATTGGGTAGATGGAGGGAATATTTTGAGGAACTTTTAAATGTCGATGAAGAAAGAGAGGCAGTAATTTCATGCATTGGCCAGGGAGGTATTACATATTTTAGGAGGGAAGAAGAGCAGGATGTGAGTGTGGGGGAGGTGCATGAGGCATTATGCAGAATGAAAAGGGGGTAAAGCAGTGGGAACTCATGGGATCGTTACAACAATGTTAAAAGCAGGAGGGGATACAGTGTTGGAGTGGTTGGTCTTTTTGTTTAAAAAATGTATGAAAGAGGGTAAAGTACCTAGGAATTGGCAGAGAGCATGTATAGTTACTTTATATAAAGGGAAGGGGGACAAAAGAGATTGTAAAAATTATAGGGAAATAAGTTTACTGAGTATACCAGGAAAAGTGTATGGTAGAGTTATTATTGAAAGAATTAGCGGTAAGACAGAGAGTAGGATTGCGGATCAGCAAGGAGGCTTTAGAGTGGATAGGGGATGTGTTGATCAAGTGTTTGCATTGAAGCATATATGTGAACAGTATTTAGATAAAGGTAGGGAAGTTTTCATTGCATTTAAGGATTTAGAAAAGGTATATGATAAAGTGGATAGGGGAGCAATGTGGCAGATTGCAAGTACAGGAAGGCCCCGCTTTACGGCGTTTCACTTTACGGCGTTCCACTAATACGGACATTTCAAATTATGACCAAAACTCGCTATACGGCTCCCCCCACCTGACTTTCTAATACGGTCACCGTGCCCCACCCTGTTTGTTTACATTCTCCATGAGCTCAGTAAGCACTAAGTCTCTCCATTTTGTCTGGAAACTCCAAAATTTCAAATGTTTTTAAAAGTTATTTCATATTTTATATATACTCTGATAATTATACTTATGTATACCTGTACCTAAATAAACTTACATACTGTGCTGGCATGCAGGTACACATTAAAATTGGTAAGTGTCTTATGTCTCCAGACGTCATATTAGTAATGATAATAATAATCATCGAGTCATTTAAATGTCGTATATTACGTTAATATACACATTTTCATTAATCCATCCATGATATTTTTTTCAAAATTATATAATAAACACGATGCATAACATATAAATAAGATAAATACACCCCACAGTAGAATAAATAAACATAAATGTGAGATGTGGTAGCAGATGACTTGCACAAGTGACGCCATATTAGAAATGATAATAATAATAATAACAATACTCACCGAGTCTCATTAAATGTCATATATTACGGTAATATACACATTTTCATTAATCCATCCATGATATTTTTTTCAAAATTATATAATAAACACGATACATAACATAAAAAGATGATAAATACACCCCACAATAGAATAAATAAACATAAATATAAGATGTGGGAGCCACATAACTTGTACAAGTGACGGCAAGAATAACATTTTCTCTAATCTAACATAAGAGAAAATGTGTTACTGGGGGTAACTGTAGAAAATTATTCCTTTCGTATGTATGTAAGTAAGTTTATTCAGGTATACACAAATACAGTTACATAGATTATCATACATAACAATATACGTGTAGAGAACCTAGGATAACCCAAAAAAGTCAGTGTGACTTATTTCCATTGCCTTCACTCAGAGCTTCATTTCTTCTCAAAATGATGTTACATGAGAATGGGAGTGTTCTTCTTTATTAATTCTACCGTATCAATGTAGAGACAACCTGTACACAATGTAACTTGTACACAAACCAGACGTGTACACTTCGTTTGTTTACAAAACTTACGTTCGCCTGGTTTGTTTACATAACTCTGCGCCTGTCCCCTCTCATGTACTCATTCTTTCTCTCTCTCATTTATTCGTTTTATCTCATTTACTTACTCCTGACCCTACATTAAGACTACAAATATTTTAAGGTAAGTAATGAGTGAACTGTATATACATTTTATCGCTCTGGGATGCTTAAATATCATAGAATAGTATGTGTGGGTGGGGTGGCCTGGTAAGGTAGCCTGGCTATTACCATACATACTACACTTGATTTCTTACAATAAATACTAATTGTCTCACCCTAGATTAAGACTATAAATATTTTAAGGTAAGTAATGAGTGCACTATGTGTGTATTGTACTTTTTTATTGTTTTTTGATGCCTGGTTCTATTGCTAACTTAATATATGTTAGTGTAAACTTGTTATCTAGTGTTTGTATGCATTTATAAGTGGAAAATAAGGGTGTTCCACTTTACGGCGGTTTCCGCTTTACGGCGGTAGCCTGGAACCTAACCTGCCGTATAAGTGGGGCCCTCCTGTATATGGATAGGTAGTAAGTTACTAAATGCTATAAAGAGTTTTTATGAGGATAGTGAGGCTCAGGTTAGGGTGTGTAGGAGAGAGGGAGATTACTTCTCGGTAAAAGTAGGTCTTAGGGATGTGTAATGCCACCATAGTTGTTTAACCTATTTATAGATGGGGTTGTAAAAGAAGTAAATGCTAGGGTGTTGGAGAGAGGGATAGGATTAAATTATGGGAATCAAATACAAAATGGAAGTTGATGCAGTTACTTTTTACTGATGATACTGTGCTTATGGGAGATTCTAAAGAAAAGTTGCAAAGGTTAGTGGACAAGTTTGGGAGGGTGTGTAAAGGTAGATATTTGAAATTGAACATAGAAAAGAGTATGGTGATGAGGGTATCAAATGATTTAGATAAAGAAAAATTGGGTATCACATTGGAGAGGAGTATGGAAGAAGTGAATGTTTTCAGATATTTGGGAGTTGATGTGTCAGTGGATGGGTTTATGAATGATGAGGTAAACTATAGAACTGTTGAAGGAAAAAAGGTGAGTGGTGCACTGAGGTATCTGCGGAGACAAGAAACGTTACCTATGGAGGTGAAGAAGGGAATGTACCAAAGTATAGTGGTACCAACACTCTTATATGGGTGTGAAGCTTGGGTTGCGAATGCTGCAGTGAGGAGGCAGCTGGAGGCAGTGGAGATGTCCTGTTTAAGGGCAATGTGTGGAGCAAATATTATGCAGAGAATTCAGAGTGTGGAAATTAGGTGGTGTGGAGGTACTAAAAGTATTAGTCAGAGGGCTGAAGAGGGGTTGTTGAGGCGGTTTGGTCATTCAGAGAGAATGGATCAAAGTAGAATGACTTGGAGAGCGTATAAATCTGTAGGGGAAGAAAGGCAGGGTAGGGGTTGTCCTAGAAAAGGTTGGAGGAAGGGGGTAAAGGTGGTTTTGTGGTCGAGGGGTTTCGAATTACAGTAAGCATGTTTGATAGGAGTGAATGGAGACGAATGGTTTTTGGGACCTGAGCTGTTGGAGTGTGAGCAGGGTAATATTTAGTGAAGGGATTCAGGGAAACCAGTTATTTTTATATAGCCGGACTTAAGTACTGGAAATGGGAAGTACAATGCCTGCACTTTAGAGGAGGGGTTTGGGATACTGGCAGTTTGGAGGGGTATGTTATATATCTTTATATATGCTTCTATACTGTTGTATCTGGGAACCTCTGTAAAGACAGTGATTATGTGTGAGGTGAAAGTGTTGAATGATGAAAGTATTTTCTTTTTGGGGATTTTCTTTTTGGGTCACCCTGCCTCGGTGGGAGACGGCCGACTTGTTGAAAAAAAAAAAAAAACTAAATTAGGTTTTGAATTTATTGTCCTAGAATGCATCTCTGATTTGGTCACAGAATTCTGAACACCTGAGTTACATGTTCAAGAATGCATTTTGTCCATTTGTCTGGTATCCCTTGCACTGCACTGTATTTGGAATACTCATATGTGTGATAAATTAGACACATGTGCAACTCTTGGGTATCTTTATTGAGGAAACGTTTCGCCACACAGTGGCTTCATCAGTCCATACAAAGGAGAATCTTGAAGAACAGGAGGAGAATGATGTAATCAGTCCCTCAACCTTGAGTCGATGTGGTCAGTCCATCAATCTTGATGGACTGACCACATCGACTCAAGGTTGAGGGACTGATTACCTCATTCTCCTCCTGTTCTTCAAGATTCTCCTTTGTATGGACTGATGAAGCCACTGTGTGGCGAAACGTTTCCTCAATAAAGATACCCAAGAGTTGCACATGTGTCTAATTTATCAACATGTCGGTTCTCTGAACCATTCATCTACAAACTCACATGTGTGAGCACCACTTATGCATTGCTAGTCAGTGCTTCAAAGTTTTTAACACATCTGCCAAATCCTACCAGAACGTCACCTATACACATTCAACAGCTTTCTTGCCAGAAGTGCTTGGATATTGCACATCAAATGGCTCTTTAAACTGCAAGATTAACAGTTCAAGAGTGCCACTGATGCCCCTATAGGAGTGCTACAATACACAAATAACCCACACATAAAAGAGAGGAGCTTACGATGATGTTTCAGTCCGACTTGGACCATTTACAAAGTCACACTAACAAAGGTGAGAAGGAGGGAGTACACCTACCATCTGACTTACGACCTGCTCGACATACGATCATTTGACTTACGACCGTGTTTTGTATGCCAAATTTCTGGGAAATAAACAACTGTTTGTATTGTACACAGTGTTTATCCTAAACCTTAAAGTATAAAATACAGTACTAAGAGCATAAAAAGTAATGTAAAAAATGAAATACCAAAATAAAACAATAAAATAAAGTCATTACAAAAATGTGAAGTTGATATTCAGTAGTAAGGTTCGACTTACGTCCATTTCGACTTATGACCGGTTGGTTGGAACCGAACTCAGTCGTAAGTCAGATGGTACCTGTATGTATATGTAGCCCAGCAGACAGGGACAGGACAAGAGAGGTAGTGGTGGAGGTAGTAGTAGTAATGGAGTTAGTCAAATACTAAGAAAGAGGAGCACTGCATAGGAGCTAGGGCCCCACAGAGGGTAGGAGCAAGAACACCAAGGGATGAAAAATAATAAAGGACAAATACCCAAGACAGCAGAAAGAAAACCCAGAGGAGGAGGAGGAGGAGGAGGAGAGAGGAAAGGGAGGGAGGGAGAAGGGGAAAAAAGAATAAGGTTAAGTTACAGGTGTTCTGAAGCTCCCTTGCAGTACTTGTCTTTCTTAGTGTATTTGACTGATTCCACTACTACTACTACTACCACCTCCACCACTACCTCTCTTGTCCTGTCCCTGTCTGCTGGCCTATATATACTCCCTCCTTCTCTCCCTTTTGTTAGTGTGACTTTGTAAATGGTCCGAGTTAGACTGAAACGTGGTCGTAAGCTCCTCTCTTCTATGTGCGGGTTATTTGTGTATTGTTCCAGTCACGGTATTGTGCCTTTTTTGTTATTTGTGCTACAATAAGCAACAATTGCTGGTGTGAACTGTGGTGTCTACAGACAAAAATATGAAAATGAAGCAGTTATTAGCACTATGGCAAGTAGTGGTGTGACAGCAGCAACTGTCAGCTTATCAATGCTGGCCTTGACCTTTGAGACCAAGCTAGCAGAAAACAGATATGACTCATTTTGTTTAGAATAAGCATAGCACACATCACTATATCCAGTTTTACATAGTATGTTTGGGGCTACTGATATGTACAAATTAATTTGAATATAACTGTTGATTACCTGTGCTTAAGAGTAACCTGCTTCTCAAGTTCCTTCTGTGTAATTTTAGCTTCTGGCAGAGGTTGGTTAGAAGTACACTGGACTTTTTCCTCAATGGTGTTCAACCAAACAGAAAAGTCATCAATGGTTTTCTGTAGAGTCCTCCAAGTTTCAGAGCACTGCAACCAGCGAGAATGTTTGTCAGTATACCCACGGTTTACCTGAAAATGAGAAGCATTACAATAATCGTCAATAACCATCAACTAAGTACAATATTTTGAATTCTTTAGGATTCATCTTTATAACTTTTAACCCTTTGACTGTCGCAGGCCCCTTTCTAAAACTGTCATTCTATGTCGAAATTTTTTTGGAAAAAAACAAAAAAATCATTTTTTTTCTTATAAAATTATAGAGAATCTTTTCCCAATGGTAATGACACCAAAAGTACGAAATTTGGTCGAAAACTCACAGAATTACACTCCCGCGAAGTTAGCGGTCTCGGCGACACACACGCATCGGCGATTTCACTGACTTGGAGCCTTATTTTTGGCCAATTCCACTGTTCCAGTTGACTAAACTCATAGCTATTTCTTTAGAACTCCATTTTTTCTATCAATTGAGTACAAGAAACCACCCATTTACCAATTTGAACTACACAATAAAGTGGTCAGAAATTGGCAATTTGGCCAATTTGATGCAAATTAAAAATGATGCCAATTTCAAAATAGGGGCCAGAATAAACAATGTAGACATTCTTGGCACTAAAATAACATATCCTCTGTTCATTGGTCATGTCTCTAGGCCCCTCTTATATTACTATTGCTTTCTATTTTGATCTTTTATTCATACAAAAAATAGAAGATTTACTGTTATGCAGACTACTGCATTATTGTAAAAATGGTATAAATAATATCAGCGCACTAGTGAAAGAAAATCAGACTCCCCAGTTGATGTGTATTGGATGTGTGGTGTGATTTGCTTACTCTTGAACATTGGTAAAAATTGAACATTTCCACTACGTTGAGCTCAATTTCAAGGTCATTTTCATCATGAAACTAATCAAAATCATCTCTATTTCTGTAATATGTTTTCCATTGTATCACATGAAACCATGAAAACGAGAATACAACCATAAATACTATATGAAAATACACCTCAAAGTTGGCGCTTTAATCCAAAAAAATTGTCGGAGTTTTTTTTTTTCTCATTATGCACTGCATGCTGCAGGATTTTTTTTATATGATACACACTGACCACACAGACTCATTCTCTCACATGTGGGCCTACCAGCTTTCTCCTGCTTGATTTGAAGCCGCTAGAATTTTTTTTTTTTTTCAACAAGTCAGCCGTCTCCCACCGAGGCAGGGTGACCCAAAGAGAAAGAAAATCTCAAAAAAAGAAAATACTTTCATCATCATTCAACACTGTCACCTCACTCACACATAATCACTGTTTTTGCAGAGGTTCCCAGAATACAACAGTTTAGAAGTATATACGTATAAAAATACACAATACAGTGGACCCTCAACCAGCGATATTAATCCGTTCCTGAGAGCTCATCGTTAATCGAAATAATCGTTAGTCAATTTAATCTTCCCCATAAGAAATAATGGAAATCAAATTAATCCATGCAAGACACCCCAAAGTATTGAAAAAAAAAATTTACCACATGAAATATTAATTTTAATACACACAAACTGAAGAAGACATGCACAGTTACATGACACTTACCTTTATTGAAGATCTGGTGATGACTGATGGGATGGGAGGAGGGGAGACTGTTGATCTTCTTAGTGTTTAGAAGGGGAATCCCCTTCCATTAGCACTTGAGGTAGCAAGTCTTTTTCTGGGGTTACTTCCCTTGTTCTTTTAATGCCACTAGGACCAGCTTCAGAGTCACTGGACTTCTGTCGCACAACATATCTGTCCATAGATACCTGTACCTCTCATTCCTTTATGACTTTCCTAAAGTGGTTCACAACATTGTCAGTGTACAGGTTGCCAACACGGCTTGCAGTAGCTGTGTCAGGGTGATTTTCATCAAAAAAGGTTTGCACTTCAAGCCACTTTGCACACATTTCCTTAATCTTAGAAGTAGGCAACTTCTTCAATTTCTCTATCCCCTCCTCCGAAGCAGTTTCCTCAGGTCTGCCCTCTTGCTGTTCAAGATGATCTAGCAGCTCCTCAGTGGTTAGTTCTTCATTGTCCTCCTCCACCAGCTCTTCCACATCCTCCCCACTAACCTCCAACCCCAAGGACTTCCTCAATGCCACAATGGATTCCTCAACTGGCATAGGATTCTCAGGGTTAGCCTCAAACCCTTCACAATCTCTTTTGTCTACACATTCTGGCCACAGTTTTTTTCAAGCAGAGTTCAAGGTCCTCTTAGTCACTTCCTCCCAAGCCTTACCTATAATGTTTACACAACTGAGGATGGTAAAATGATCTTTCCAAAACTCTCTTAGAGTCAGTTGAGTTTCTGAGGTCACTACAAAGCACCTTTCAAACATAGCTTTTGTGTACAGTTTCTTGAAGTTGGAAATGACCTGCTGGTCCATGGGCTGCAGGAGAGGAGTGGTATTAGGAGGCAAAAACTTCACCTTAATGAAGCTCATGTCCCTAGAAAGTCGCTCTGCCAAGTCTGAAGGATGACCAGGAGCATTGTCTAATACCAGGAGGCACTTAAGGTCTAATTTCTTTTCAATTAGGTAATTTTTCACATTGGGGGCAAATACATGGTGTAACCAGTCATAGAAAAAGTCCCTAGTGACCCATGTCTTACTGTTTGCCCTCCACAGCACACACAAATTAGCCTTGACGACATTGTTTTTCCTGAACACTCTGGGAGTATCAGAGTGATACACCAATAAAGGCTTCACTTTGCAATCACCACTAGCATTGACACACATCAACAGAGTAAGCCTGTCTTTCATAGGCTTATGTCCTGGGAGTGCCTTTTCCTCCCGAGTAATGTAGGTCCTGCTTGGCATTTTCTTCCAAAACAGGCCTGTTTCGTCACAATTAAACACTTGTTCAGGTTTCAGTCCTTCACTGTCTATGTACTCCTTGAATTCCTGCACATATTTTTCAGCCGCTTTGTGGTCCGAACTGGCAGCCTCACCATGCCTTATCACACTATGAATGCCACTACACTTCTTAAATCTCTCAAACCAACCTTTGCTGGCCTTAAATTCACTCACATCACTAGTTGCTGGCATTTTTTTAATTAAATCATCATGCAACTTCCTAGCCTTTTCACATATGATTGCTTGAGAGATGCTATCTCCTGCTATCTGTTTCTCGTTTATCCACACCAATAAGATTCTCTCAACATCTTCTACCGCTTGCGATCTCAGTTTCGAAAACATAGTTGCACCTTTGGCAAGAACAGCTTCCTTGATTGCTGTTTTCTTGCCCACAATAGCAGCGATGGTTGATTGGGGTTTATTATACAACCTGACCAGCTCAGAGACACGCACTCCACTTTCATACTTAGCAATGATCTCTTTCTTCATCTCCATAGTAATTCTCACCCTTTTCCTGTAGGGTTGGCACTAGAAGCTTTCTTGGGGCCCATGGTGACTTATTTTGCAGGTGCAATCACTACAAAGGCTGTGATAATATGAAATGTTCCAGTTGTATGTTTGGAAGTGACCGTGGTGGCTGGCTTGTAAACACTGGCACCCATGGGACAAGTGAGGCGTGCTCAGGCCAAAGTGGACACGTCTCGTACGAAACGAATAGCGCTGGTCGGGTTTTTAAGCGCTAGTCGAGGCAAAATTTTTGCGTTAAAATGAATCACTAGTCAGATTTATCGTTAATCGATGCCATCGCTGGTTGAGGGTCCACTGTATATCTCTCCAAACTGCCTAGAATTACTGAGTATATATATACGCCCGAAACACTGGCTCATAAGACATGTATATACGACCAAAACGGTCAAAATGTTAAACAAAGAAAACTACATTAAACTGCTGTACATTTTCATTTTAAGTCATACATATCATAAAAGTGACCAAAACATATGAAGTAGGGGACTAGTAACCCTTTCTTCTCCATTCAATTACTAAAAATTAAAGAAGAAAATTTTGCACCTTAGATGTTTGAATGTGCATGGGTGTTGTACAGATAAAAAAAAACTTGACTGTTAATGTTACGAATAAAAAGAAGCTGGATGCCCTACCACTAAGTGCAATAAAGCTAAAAAGGTTGGAAAATTTCAGTGGAGATGGGTAAATGGGACTTGGTCAGGTGCATCTGAATCAGAGCTAAGGGTGGTAGCTAAGGGTGGTAAAGGAGAAAAAATTATTATACGATGGGATTTTGCAATGTAAAAATGATAGACTGATGGCAGAATATATGCAGAGGAAGAGAGAGGTTAAAAGAGTGGCGAGGGAATGCAAAAAAGAGAGCCACTGAAAGAATGGGTGAGGCTTTAACAGGAATAATAATTTTTTTGAAAAGTGAAATAAGATGAGGAAGTCTGGAGAGCAGACATAGCAGTTAAAATGGAAGAGAGAGGATGTTAGATAGGGAAGTGAAGGTTCTCAAAATATGGAGAGGATATTCTGATGTGTTGCTGAATGATAGTAATGAAGCAGAAGCAAAGATTTCATGCATGGAACAAGAAGGGATAATATCGTATGGAAGAGAGGAGCCTGGGGTGGATGTGGGGAAAGTGGGTGAGGTAGTGGGTAGACTGAGGGGGGTAAAGCAGCACTGATAGACATGATTAAGACAAAAATTACTTTCTTTAAGGTGCTGTACACCTAATCCTATTATTACGGTACATTATATATACTATCTAACATAGCACAATTTTACAAGAAGCCCTGATTTCAGGAACATAACTGCTGCATTATGTGAGGTCTTACTGTTTTTATAGATGGAGCTGTAAAAGAAAATGCTAGGGTGATAGGGAAGGGTGTGAAATTAAAAATATATTGGATCTGATGCAAAGTGAGAGTTGTCAAATTTGATCAATACCAATGACACAGTTCTTCTGAGATTCTGAAGATAAGGTGCAAAGGTTAATGATGAAATCTGGAAGGGTATGTAAAAGGAAATTAAGTGAACAACAAAAAGAGCAAAGTAATGAGGTTAACAAAAACCTAGACAATGGCAGATTAAATAACAGATTGGAGGAAGGGAGTATGGAGGAAGTGGATGTATTTGTATATTTAGGGGTTGACATGCCTAACACTCAAAAGCTTCCTTTATCCCTTCCTTCCAGCTGTTCCTGGGACTATCCCCTCCCCCCAGAGATATGCATGCTCTTATTTGTTTTGTTGAAAAAATAGCAAATTTTTGTAATGAGACATATTCTGAACAAGTGAAATGTTAGAAAACAAAAAAAAAGACAATACATGAAGAGCTAAAAGAAAAAAAATTGAATAAAGATGAAAGTTTAGCTGTAATAAAAGGCATATTAATGATTACTCATTGACAATATTGGAAAGAACATAATAAACTATATTATATATATATTTTTTTTTTTCCAACAAGTCGGTCGTCTCCCACCGAGGCAGGGTGACCCAAAAAAGAAAGAAAATCCCCAAAAAGAAAATACTTTCTTCATCAATCAACACTTTCACCACACTCACACATTATCACTGCTTTTGCAGAGGTGCCCAGAATACAACAGTTTAGAAGCATATACGTATAAAGATACACAACATATCCCTCCAAACTGCCAATATCCCAAACCACTCCTTTAAAGTGCAGGCATTGTACTTCCCATTTCCAGGACTCAAGTCCGACTATATGAAAATAACCGGTTTCCCTGAATCCCTTCACTAAATATTACCCTGCTCACACTCCAACAGATCAACAGATCAGCAATATATTACTACCATTACAAACCAGTATATTACCTGAGCCCATTCTTCTCTGAGTTTGTCCATAACACGGCGCACTTGCTCTGATTCCGTGGGGCTGACATTTTTTACTATGGCATTCCTCTCAGTTTCAAGATTATCCACCCGTGGCTTTAGTGTCTCCAGGCCATGCTTAATACCCTGGTGAAAGAAGTAAAAAAAATTTATTTATTTTTTTTTTTAACAGACTGCCTCCCACTGAGAAGAATTTTTTTTTTTTAACAAGTCAGTCATCTCCCACCGAGGCAGGGTGACCCAAAAAGAAAGAAAATCCCCAAAAAGAAAATACCCTGCCTCGGCAGGAGACGGCCGACTTGTTGAAAATAAATAAATAAATAAATAAATAAATAAATAAATATATATATACATATTTTTTTTTTCTACAAGTCGGCCGTCTCCCACCGAGGCAGGGTGACTCAAAAAAGAAAGAAAATCCCCAAAAAGAAAATACTTTCATCATCATTCAACACTTTCACCACACTCACACATTATCACTTGTTGCAGAGGTGCTCAGAACACAACAGTTTAGAAGCATATAAAGATACACAACATATCCCTCCAAACTGCTAATATCCCAAAACCCCTTCTTTAGAGTGCAGGCACTGTACTTCCCATTTCCAGGACTCAAGTCCAGCTATATAAAAATAACCGGTTTTCTTGAATCCCTTCACTAAATATTACCCTGCTCACACTCCAACAGTTCATCAGGTCCCAAATACCATTCGTCTCCATTCACTCCTATCGAACACGCTCATGCACGCCTGCTGGAAGTCCAAGCCCCTCGCCCTCAAAACCTCCCTTACCCCTTCCTTCCAACCTTTTCGAGGACGACCCCTACCCCGCCTTCCTACTACAGATTTAAATGCTCTCCACGTCATTCTACTTTGATCCATTCTCTCTAAACGACCTAACCACCTCAACAACCCTTCTTCAGCCCTCTGATTAATACTTTTATTAACTCCTTCACCTTCTCCGAATTTTCTGCATAATATTTACACCACACACTGCCCTTAGACAGGACATCTCCACTGCCTCCAACCGCCTCCTCGCTGCTGCATTCACAACCCAAGCTTCACACCCATATAAGAGTGTTGGTACTACTATACCTTCATACATTCCCTTCTTTGCCTCCATAGATAATGTTTTTTGACTCCACATATACCTCAACGCACCACTCACCTTTTTTCCTTCATCAATTCTATGATTAACCTCATCCTTCATAAATCCATCCGCCAACATGTCAACTCCCAAGTATCTGAAAACATTCACTTCTTCCATACTCCTCCCCAATTTGATATCCAATTTTTCTTTATCTAAATCATTTGATACCCTCATCACCTTACTCTTTTCTATGTTCACTTTTAACTTTCTACCTTTACACACACTCCCAAACTCATCCACTAACCTTTGCAATTTTTCTTTAGAATCTTCTATAAGCACAGTATCATCAGCAAAAAGTAACTGTGTCAATTCCCATTTTGTATTTGATTCCCCATAATTTAATCCCACCCCTCTCCCGAACACCCTCCTAGCATTTACTTCTTTTACAACCCCATCTATAAATATATTAAACAACCATGGTGACATTACACATCCCTAAGACCTACTTTAATGGGGAAGTAGTCTCCCTCTCTTCTACACACCCTAACCTGAGCCTCACTATCCTCATAAAAACTCTTTACAGCATTTAGTAACTTACCACCTATTCCATATACTTGCAACATCTGCCACATTGCTCCCCTATCCTCTCTATCATATGCCTTTTCTAAATCCATAAATACAATAAAAACTTCCCTACCTTTATCTAAATACTGTTCACATATATGCTTCAATGTAAACACTAGATCTACACATCCCCTACCCACTCTGAAACCTCCTTGCTCATCCACAATCCTACATTCCGTCTTACCTCTAATTCTTTCAATAATAACCCTACCGTATGCTTTTCCTGGTATACTCAATAAACTTATTCCTCTATAATTTTTACAATCTCTTTCGTCCCCCTTCCCTTTATATAAAGGGACTATACATGCTCTCCGCCAATCCCTTGGTACCTTCCCCTCTTTCATACATTTATTAAACAATAGTACCAACCACTCCAACACTACATCCCTCCTGCTTTTAACATTTCTGTCATGATCCCATCAGTTCCAGCTGCTTTACCCCCTTTCATTCTACGTAATGCCTCACGTACCTCCCCCACACTTACATTCTGCTCTTCTTCACTCCTAAAAGATAGTATACCTCCCTGGCCAGTGCATGAAATTACCGCCTCCCTTCCTCAACATGTAAAAGTTCCTCAAAATATTCTCGCCATCTACCTAATACCTCCCTCTCCCCATCTACTAACTCCCCTACTCTGTTTTTAACTGACAAATCCATACGTTCCCTAGGCTTTCTTAACTTTCTTTAACTCACTCCAAAATTTTTTCTTATTTTCGTTAAAATTTCTTGACAGTGCCTCTCCCACTCTTTCATCTGCTCTCCTTTTGCACTCTCTCACCACTCTCTTCACCTTTCTTTTACTCTCCATATACTCTGCTCTTCTTATAACACTTTTGCTTTGTAAAAACCTCTCATAAACTAACTTTTTCTCTTTTATCACACCCTTTACTTCATAATTCCACCAATCACTCCTCTTTCCTCCTGCCCCCACCCTCCTATAACCACAAACTTCTGCCCCACATTCTAATACTGCATTTTTAAAACTCATCCAACCTTCTTCAATCCCCCCACTACTCATCTTTGCACTAGCCCACCTTTCTGCCAATAGTCGCTTATATCTCACCCGAACTTCCTCCTCCCTTAGTTTATACACTTTCACTTCCCTCCTACTTGTTGTTGCCACCTTCCTCTTGTCCCATCTACCTCTTACTCTAACTGTAGCTACAACTAAATAATGATCCAATATATCAGTTGCCCCTCTATAAACATGTACATCCTGGAGCCTACCCATTAACCTTTCATCCACCAATACATAATCTAACAAACTACTTTCATTACGTGCTACATCATACCTTGTATACTTATTTATCCTCTTTTTCATAAAATATGTATTACTTATTACCAAATCTCTTTCTACACATACCTCAACTAAAGGCTCCCCATCTACATTTACCCCTGGCACCCCAAATTTACCTACTACTCCCTCCACAACATTTTTATCCACTTTAGCATTGAAATCCCCAACCACAAGTACTCTCACACTTGGTTCAAAACTCCCCACGCATTCACTCAACATTTACCAAAATCTCTCTCTCTCCTCTACACTTCTCTCTTCTCCAGGTGCATATACACTTACTATAACCCACTTTTCACATCCAACCCTTATTTTACTCCATATAATCCTTGAATTAACACATTTATAGTCCCTCTTTTCCTGCCATAGCTTATCCTTCAACATTATTGCTACTCCTCCTTTAGCTCTAACTCTATTTGATACCCCTGACCTAATCCCATTTATTCCTCTCCACTGAAACTCTCCCACCCCCTTCAGCTTTGTTTCACTTAAAGCCAGGACATCCAGCTTCTTCTCATTCGTAACATCCACACTCATCTCATTCTTATCATTTGTACAACATCCATGCACATTCAGACTTCCCACTTTGACAATTTTCTTCTTATTCTTTTTAGTAATCTTTACAGGAAAAGGGGTTACTAGCCCATTGTTCCTGGCATTTTAGTTGACTTTTACGACACGCATGGCTTATGGAAGAAAGATTCTTATTTCACTTCCCCATGGATATAAAAGGAAAAGTAATAAGAGACCAAGAACTTTTTTTTTTTTTTTTTTTTTTTTCAACAAGTCGGCCGTCTCCCACCGAGGCAGGGTGACCCAAAAAAGAAAGAAAATCCCCAAAAAGAAAATACTTTCATCATCATTCAACACTTTCACCACACTCGCACATTATCACTGTTTTTGCAGAGGTGCTCAGAATACAACAGTCTAGAAGCATACACATATAAAGATACACAACATATCCCTCCAAACTGCCAATATCCCAAACCCCTCCTTTAAAGTGCAGGCATTGTACTTCCCATTTCCAGGACTCAAGTCCGACTATATGAAAATAACCGGTTTCCCTGAGTCCCTTCAAGAACTATTAAGATAAAATCAAAGAAAACTCAGATGAGTGTGTATAAATAAATGTGTACATGTGTAGTGTGACCTAAGTGTAAATAGAAGTAGCAAGACATACCTGTAATCTTGCATATTTATGAGATAGAAAAAAAAAACACAGCAATCCTACCATCATGTAAAACAATTACAGGCTCTTGTTTTATATTCACTTGGCAGGACGGTAGTGCCTCCCTGGGTGGTTGCTGTCTACCAACCTACTACCTATATATATATAATTATTTTTTTTCAACAAACCGGCAGTATCCCATCAAGGCAGGGTGACCCAAAAAAGAAAGAAAAGCTCCAAAAAGAAAATACTTTCATCATCATTCAACACTTTCACCTCACTCACACATAATCACTGTTTTTGCAAAGGTGCTCAGAACACAACAGCTTAGAAGCATATACCTATAAAGATACACAACATATCCCTCCAAACTGCTAATATCCCAAACCCCTCCTTTAGTGTAGGAATTGTACTTCCCATTTCCAGGTTGGTAGACAGCAACCACCCAGGGAGGTACTACCGTCCTGCCAAGTGAGTGTAAAACGAAAGCCTGTAATTGTTTTACATGATGGTAGGACTGTTGGTGTCTTTTGCCTGTCTCATAAACATGCAAGATTTCAGGTATGTCTTGCTACTTCTACTTACACTTAGGTCACACTACACATACATGTACAAGCATATATTATTATAAACACCCCTTTGGGTTTTCTTCTATTTTCTTTCTAGTTCTTGTTCTTGTTTATTTCCTCTTACTTCCATGGGGAAGTGGAACAGAATTCTTCCTCTTTAAGCCATGCGTGTTGTAAGAGGTGACTAAAATGCCGGGAGCAAGGGGCTAGTAACCCCTTCTCCTGTATATATTACTAAATGTAAAAGGAGAAACTTTCATTTTTCCTTTTTGGGCCACCCTGCCTCAGTGGGATACGGCCGGTTTGTTGAAAAAAAAAAAAAAATACATGCAAGTGTAATGTGACCTAAGAGTAAGCAGAAGTAACAAGATGTACCTGCTATCTTGCATATTTATGAGACAGAAAGAAAAGACACCAGCAATCCTGCCATTGTGTCAAACAATACAGGTTTCTCTTTCACATATTATTAATCAATAAATTCTTGCATTTTTTTCATATCACATATATTTGGTGAATGAATGTGCATGCCATAAAATTAAATAAGAGAAGTTACTCTCTAAATACCTTCAATTCATCCTCTTGGGTCTTGAGATTATCATACTGGTTACTCAAAAGCTTGGTAGCATTGAGCTGACGAGAGATCACAGATATAGCTTCTCTCAGACGGTTGACACTTGCCACAAAATCTGGCACAATGATAGGCTCTGTTTCCTGCTGCAAAAAAAACTCATATCAAAAGCTTAGTACATGCTTATTATAAATAATATCCTCCACACCGTCAACATACAGAAATAAATGTACATATGTGCAAATGTAATAAAAGCCCCAAAAACAAAAAATGCAAATAAGCGTAAATAAAAATCCTAAAAATTTACTAATCTACTCTTCAAGGCATGACTCACGAAATCGTAATAACACGATTGCAAACAAACCATACCCCGGCTGGGATTGAACCCGCGGTCATAGAGTCTCAAAACTCCAGCCCGTCGCGTTAGCCACTACACCAGCTAGCCACAATAAGATTCGTCCAACTAGGTGTAGAAATATACCTAGTTGGACGAATCTTATTGTGGCTAGCTGGTCTAGTGGCTAACGCGACGGGCTGGAGTTTTGAGACTCTATGACCGCGGGTTCAATCCCGGCCGGGGTATGGTTTGTTTACTCTTCAAGGCATTTTGAGTTTTTGTCATCCAGTTTTTCCTATAAGATTCAGATGCTGACTCTTACACTATAACCTAGATCTTATGTTGGAATTTATTCGATGAAATGGTTATGGTTTTGCTTCAGTGGCATCCAGTTTTGAGGTGCAAAATTTTGCACATGAATTTGAAGGTTCATGACAAAAAGAAGACCATGTAAATCATTTTGCTTCGAGAGCATTACACATTTCAAGAGGGAAATCTCTACCTATGGAGAAATGTAAAATATCTGCACTTACAGATTCAACTTTGGTTGTAGAAACTATGGTTTTCTTCTCCAGGGAACCTTTACGATATTGTCTGAACTTCATGCTGATCTCAGTCCAACGCATGTTGAGCAAAGTTAACACAGGCTGAATCTGATTATACTTGTATTTTTTCAAAAGAATGCCACTTTCATTGAGTTTATCCAATTCTGCCTTCTTATTCGTCATCTCATTTTCAAGTGCCTGTGAATACAGACGGCAGAAAAAAAAAAGAAAGAAAACAAGGAAAAATAAAATGTGGCTAAAATTCTGGAAGCACTAAATTTCTCTTTAAAATGAGCTTCAATACTGAGCTTCAACATTTCAAAAAATCATTCTCAAACATATTAAAGAATAAAAAGCTTTGAACTATATGTTCTATTTTTTATAACACAGGAAACAGAATGGAATAATGAATGATTCACTTAAAATTTCTCTAGAATCTTAACAACTAGGCCATGTGTGCTAGATGAAAGCTACAATAAAGTAAATTAAGCAAATATAAAGTAAAATCAAATGAAGCCCAATAATAATGATGTTTATAAAATAAATATTTAAAAAGATACATAACACTTAAGGATGGATTTATTAATGTTTGGTCAGTAGAAAAAAAATTAAAATCAAATGCAATATACTATTAACTACTGTCCTGAAGATGCCTCCACAAAAGATTCATGAAGGATTAGAAAAAAATGCTAGGAAAGGCATAGTGGCAGTTTGCACCAAAAATTATTACAGAGAGCTAAAATGAGAGTATAACACAAGAGTATCTATAATCAATGAAGAGATAAACAATCAAAAGGTTAATGAATGCAAAAACAATAGAGGTAGCAGAAGGAAAAGTTGCAATTTTGCAGTGAGGCTAATAATTACAACAAACCACAAAAAAAATTATATGAACATTTTTAGTCTTTGAGCTCAGTGTTTAGGTGTAAACACACAAACTCTAACACTGAGAAAGTGGTGGAGACAGACTCCACACACAATTTTAAGAGTAGGTATGATAGGGCCACTGAGGCTGCAAGGAAGTGAATCTGGAGAGCGGCAATTTACAAAGTGGGGCCAGCAACCACAAATAGGCATGTACACTTTGCCACCCATCTGCTAGATATACAAGAGGGTGACCACACATAGGAGCAAATGTTCAATGCTCATAAAATTAACAAAAGTGAATTATTTTTTCCACAATGTTGACAGAGCCAGTTGACTGAGGACACGTGTGAGCAGGCATTGCTGCTTCTACTTGCAGAGCAGCAAGTGTTAGCAATTTGGGCCTGAGTTTGAGACAGCCACTGCTGGTTGACTGTGAGACAGTTGGCTCACTGTAGTTTGAAGGAGTCTTGCTGCTCTTGACATGTTAACTGAGAATGCCTGGAAGTAAGAGCCAAAGCAAAATGAAACTGGACTGGCTAATTGGTAGTTCTGCACAAGCTGCAGATGTGTTCATTTCCCCGCACAGAAATGTAATTCCAGAGCTGTGTTACCCATTTAGTGCCATGCAAGGAAATGACCTCAACAGTTTGTAGGACAAGACAGTTACTGCAGAGGCTGACTTTCAACTGGTCTTTGACTGTAGCACCAATCAAAATAGTTTTAGTATTTTACTTTTATTACAATTTTCAATTGAACCTAGCCTTATGCAGGAAACAATCCTGTGTAGCTCTCAGGCACATTATGGGTTTATTTTAAGGATGCCAGATGAGTGTGGTACTTACACAACAAAGGAGATAAAAAAAAATGTGGCCAGCAGTGATGTTTTAATTTATATCTTCAATTCATTAATAGGGAATTGCTAAACCCAAGTGGGTCATATAGCACCTGGGTAATGAGAGGCCCTTAAGTTCAATCCAAGGAAGTGGAAGATATTTTCAATTCCTTGGATCGAGAGTTCTTCACCAGAATCAAAGTAACCCCCTTGAAGGATTAATGACAGAGGAAACATCACAGATGTTCCTTTAATTTATATTTTGTAATTATCTATTTGAAGCTACAGGAATTGCTATACTTACAGTGTTGCATCTTCAGTATTTAATCATATACTTTATTTTTGTTTCCTACTATAGTATTGTGTACAACCTCCTCTTGGATCCCATTCCATTGCTCTACCACTGTTTGTTTGTAAATGAGTAAACCTTTCTAGCATCCTTTTGGCACTCCTATTTCTTCATTTACAAGAAATGATGTATATTTTTCTCCCTCTTTGACAGTATTAAGAACTCTTTATTAATTTTCATCCTTTCATGACCATAAATATGGTTATTATAATTATCTTTTCTCCATGAGGAAGTGAAGAAGAATCTTTCCTACATAAACCATGTGTGTCTTATGAGAAGACTAAAATGTTGGAAGCAAGCAAGGAGCTAGTAACCCCTACTCCTGTATAAATTACTAAATGAAAAAAAGAATAGTTTTGTTTCTTCTTTTTCAGATCACCCCAACAGCTAATCAGGATATTTTAATGATTGCAGCAATGCTGTAGTTCATTTATTTCTCTATAGGAATCATTTTGTAACTAGTCTTTGTACATTTTTATCTTATCTGCATATGTTTTAAGTGAAGACACACCACACCACACCATTTCACAATTCAATTTTGGCCTATCATACATTGTGAATTTTTTTTTCTTTTCTTTTTTTTTTTTACAATTTTGCCATCCTTATAAATAACAAAAAGGCACAATACCATGACTGGAACAATACACAAATAACCTGCACATAGGGGAAGGAGCTTATGACGACGTTTTGGTCCGACTTGGACCATTTACAAAGTCACAATAACAAAAAGGAGATAAGGAGGGAGTATATATAGGCCAGCAGACAGGGACGAGACAAGAGAGGAGGAGGAGGAGGAGGAGGAGGCGGAGTAGGAGGAGGAGCCGGAGGAGGAGGAGGAGGCGGAGGAGGAGGAAGTGGAGGAGGAGGAGGCGGAGGCGGAGGCGGAGGAGGAGGAGGAGGAGGAGGAGGCGGAGGCGGAGGAGGAGGCGGAGGAGGAGGCGGAGGAGGAGGAGGCGGAGGAGGAGGCGGAGGAGGAGGCGGAGGAGGAGGAGGAGGAGGAGGAGGAGGAGGAGGAGGAGGAGGAGGAGGAGGAGGAGGAGGAGGAGGAGGAGGAGGAGGAGGAGGAGGAGGAGGAGGAGGAGGAGGAGGAGGAGGAGGAGGAGGAGGAGGCGGAGGAGGAGGAGGAGGAGGAGGAGGAGGAGGAGGAGGAGGAGGAGGAGGAGGAGGAGGCGGAGGAGGAGGCGGAGGAGGAGGCGGAGGAGGAGGCGGAGGAGGAGGCGGAGGAGGAGGCAGAGGAGGCGGAGGAGGAGGCGGAGGAGGAGGAGGCGGAGGAGGAGGAGGAGGAGGAGGAGGTGGCGGCCGAGGAGGCGGCGGAGGAGGCGGCGGAGGCGGAGGCGGCGGAGGAGGCGGCGGAGGAGGCGGCAGCGGCAGTAGTAGTCAGTCAAAGACTATGAAAGAGGGGCACTGCAAGGGAGCTAGGGGCCCAAAAAGGGAGTTAATCTGATGTTTTTTTCCCCTTCTCCCTCTTCCCCTTTCCTCTTTCTCTTTGGGTTTTCTTTCTTCTGCCTTAGGTATTTGGTCCATTACTATTAATCTTTCCCCTCTATGTTCTTGTTCCTACCCTTTGTGGGCCCCTAGCTCCCTTGCAGTGCTCCTCTTTCTTAGTCTTTGAATGACTCCACTACTACTACTACCTCTACTACTATTTTTTTTCCTTTCCTACTACCTCTCTTGTTCTGCCCCTGTCTGCTGGCCTATATATACTCCCTCCTCTCCTTTTCGTTAGTGTGACTTTGTAGATGGTCCAAGTCGGACCGAAACATCGTCGTAAGCTCCTCTCTCTTATGTGCGGGTTATTTGTGTATTGCCATCCCTATATCTGATGGCTATTTTAAAGTTTGCCAGTATAACGAAGCATACGGGTTTCTCAAGACTTCATTTGCAATTTTCATGTGACAATAATAATAATAGTGGAATACACTAATTATACAAGAATGGAAGAGAGGCAGTAGGAAACAGAGAAGATTGTTATAAAGAGAGGAGAAAAAGTGTTAAAACCATTAATATATATATAATCAGTTTGGAGATGGAGTTAGATGAAAATTTAGGATCATTTATTTTTAAGTGTAAAATATTTAACTGTTTAACTTACTTCTAGCTGGCTCTCATCATTGTTGACAAGATGAAGTCTCTTTGACACATCATTTGACCAACTGATAATTTCATCTGCCTTTTCAGAAATGGTACTTATCTCTTCAGCAACTTGTTCTGATTCCAACTTAACATTCTGTTTAGATTAAAAATAAACTGCAAGTTAAAATTGTAATCAGAAAGTGAACCCAACCAAATTTTCTTATAACAAGATGACAATAAATAAATAAATAAATGTCAGTAATACAATGTTATGTCTGCAATCCACACTGCCTATCTAGATGTTGCTAGAATTAATCTTTATTACCTGGAGTTTAGTCACAAAGCTAAAACAGTGAATATGACAAGGATTCTCTTAAAAAACTTAATATGGCATTCAGCATAATTTGTTTTTTTCAACAAGTTGACCGTCTCCAACCAAGGCAGAGTGACCCCCCCAAAAAAGAAACACTTTCACCATCATTCAACACTTACATCATCATTCACACAATCACCATCTTTGCAGAGGCACTCAGATACGACAGTTTAGATGTCACTCCAAAGAGCCAATATCCCAAACACCACCTTGAAGTACAGGCATTGTTCTTCCCACCTCTAAAACTCCAGTCTGGCTAACTGGTTTCCCGGAATCCCTTCACAAAATATTACCCTGCTCACACTCCAACAGCTTATCAGATCCCAAAAACCATTTGTCTCCATTTACTCCTATCTAACATGTTCACACATGCCTGCTGCAAGTCCAAGCCCCTTGCACACAAAACCTCTTTTACCCCCTCCCTCCATCCTATCCTAGGATGACCCCTACCCCTCCTCCTCTCTGCTACAGATTTATACAGCCTCCAAGTAATCCTGTTTTGCTCCATCCTCTCTAAATGACCAAAGCACTTCAACAACCCCTCTTCAGCCCTCTAAATAATACTTTTAGTAACTCCACACCTCCTAATTTCCACACTACGAATTCTCTGCATAGTATTCCCACCACATATTGCCCTTAGACACAGCATCATCACTGCCTCCAGCCTCCTCCTTGCTATAGCATTTACAACCTATGCTTCACACCCATATAAGAGTGTTGGTACCACTATACTCTCATACATTCCCTTCTTTTACAGAGTTACCCTGCATTAAATAAACCTAGTGGTCTTTGTGCCCAAATTCCACTGTTAGTATCACAAAATTGTAATTAATCTGGAATGAATAAGTCATCTTTGTGCCACTTGAACACCCTGTTTGCTGGCAGGGGAGTTGGTGATGGAACAACAGCCTCTGGTTCCTTTGTTTACTTTAGTTAGTGAGGCGTACTAGTACGTCGGACATACAGTCATACCCTGAGTAGTTCACCAAGATACATTATGTGAACCCTGCTGGCCTTAGATTTTTTCAAATGTATGAATAGATGGAAGACCCAAAGAGTTGTCCTGAGGTAAAAAATATTGGCAGGTGACAGATTTGTAGGTATGAACAATGGTGCATACTAGTTTGTAGGACACAGTGTGGGAGTACATTGGACACAGTTAAAACCCTTTCACAGTCCAGGCCCACTTGATTTGAAATTTGTCCACAGAGTCCAAGAATTCAAAAAAAAAAAATTATTTTTTCTTATGAAATGGTAGAGAATCTTTTTTCTGAAGGTAATAAAACAAAAAGCACGAAATTTGATGGAAAATTGACAAAATAACGCTATCATGAATTCTGCTATGTCATCAATATTTATGCATTGGTAGTTTTACCCACGCTGAGTTGTATTTTTGGCCAATTACATTATTCAAGATGACCAAATTCTGAGCTATTTCACTATTATGCCTTCCATTTTATCAACTGAGCACAAGAAACTGCCCAATCAACTACTGTATTTCAACTACCCAATAAAGTTATCAGAAATTTGTAATATGGCCAACTTCACACAAATTTCAAAATAGGGTCCAGAATAAACAATGTAGACATTTCTGGCATGAAAATAACATTTCCTCTGTTCATTAGTTACATTCCCAGTCTTGACTTATGAATTCCATTTTGAATTTTTATTCACAAAAAAAATAGATTTACTGTTATGCATTATTACAATAATTGTATAAATAATGTCAGTGCATTTATGAATGCACATTAGACTGACCAGTGGGCACATATTGGACAAGTTAAATGATTTGTTTACTCTGGAATATCGGCAAAAATTTAATATTTCTGCTACTTTAAGCTCAACTTTAAGCTATTTTCAGTCCTCAAACTAATCAAGATCATTTCTATTTCTGTAATACAGCCTCTCTCACTTAGTGGCATACTCATTTACAGAAGACTCGGACTTGCAAAGGGCTCTCTGACCAATATGCATACCTAAATAATGTATATTAGAGCTGATTTCTTCTCTTCTGATTATTACAATATATAGTACATTACTGTATAAACATTTAAAAATATACCAGAAATGTTATAAATGGTGCAAAGGTGTCATTAAAACAATATCAAAGATGGTTGACACAAACCCACTACCATTGTATTATGCTCCTCACTTATTGACGAAATCGTTTACCGACATGGTCTTGGGAATTGAATTTCATTGTTAAGTGAGGAGAGGCTGTATATCTTCCAATCTATCAAATGAGACCAAGAAATCATGAATACAACCATAAAAACAAATGAAAATACACTGCAAAGTTGCCATTTTAAACCAAAAACACAGTCGCGGTTTTTTCTCTATGCACTGTATGCTGCAGGATTTTTTTTATATGGTGCACACATACCATCCAGATCCATTCTCTCATATCTATGCCCAAATTTACCACTCACAGCTTATCTGAGTGAGCTAAGCAAACTGCATAGTTCTGTGGCACTGATCCAGAGTTCAAAACTAGAACTACAGCACTGACCCTCAAGGGGTTAAAGGGTTAAAGTTTTCATAATTCAAACACAGAGAAATGCTTAGCCTTTTAACACTATTTACAAGGAATATGTACTTATATTACAACTGTTTCAGAGTGTAATCCTCCACAAAAGAGAAATAAGTCACACTGTTTGACTTTACTGGGTTATCCAAGGGTAAATATACTTAATGTGCTTTGTGGCTGAATTCAAGTAAGTATAATGAAATTGAAATGAATCTGGAATGAATAAGTCATCTTTGTGCCACTCTCCCTGTTTGTTGGTAGGGAAGCTAGTGGTGGAACAACAGCTTCTGATTTCTGTAAATTAGGCATACTACATAGTATGTTGGACACACAGTCATCCCCTTTGCATCCTTAGATTTTTTCAAATGTATGAAGAGATAATAAAACAAACTGATTCTGCCAGCAAACTTAATGTCTTTTTCTCTACCGTAGGAACAAAACTAGCAAGTAAATCCCAAGCTCAAAAATTCAGTCAAAAGAGTACCTCACTGACAACTACCCTAATACTCTAATTTTAGCCCCAACAAACCCTACTACTAATCTCGCTTATCAACAAAGCTCTAAAGAAGAAGACAGGGGACCTAAATAACTTACCACCAATCATGTATAAAAAAGCTTCTCATATGTTGTCACCAATTTTTGCAACTCTTTTTAACCCTTTGACTGTTTCAGGTCCCTCTCTGAAACTGTCATTCTATGTCGGCAAATATTCGAAAAAAAAAAATTATTTTTTCTCATGAAAATGTTAGGAATATTTTTGTGAGTGTTTTAAGCCTAAAAAAAATTTTTGCCACCAGTACTTACTGAGATATAGAGCCGCAAAGTTTGCAGAAATTGACGTGCGTACGGCAACAGCGGCGACTGCCGCCCACCCGGTATTCTTTTACTCTAATTCAAAGGTTTCTTGCATTTTTCAATATTTTTCTGTTCCAGGTAACTTATGTGGCCTGTGAGACCAACGTAAGGTGCATTGTTCAAATATACACTCATTGTTTACAACACAATAACAGAACAAACTTTATCACTAATAGTTAGTGCATACACTTTGTTTACACAAACAAACAATACAAAACAATGTTTACTACTATTGTTCCATAATATATATACATATGTACAGTCACTAAACACGTTCCTAGAACTGCTGCAGCTTGTGGAACTCTTTGAAACATGGGTATATGCAGAGGGGCACTTCACACTCCCCACACATAAAACGAGTGTCTCTGCATGTTTGTGGGCGTTTTGAGGTATGCATACATACATAACACCTCTTCTGAGCATTTTTCTTGGCAGTAGTAGGAGGCAGTTGTATGGGGTAGTGATCACCAGGCCTGAAACGAGATGACGTGTGTGGGCGCTGGTCTATTGCAGGAGTTGCTCCTTGGTACTTTGCAATTATTTGTCTGATTACTGACGGGCAAAATTCACCATATTTTGGTGTTTTGTTGGTCTTCAACTTGTATATGTTATAAGCATTTAGCATAGAGATATCAACAAGATGGAAAAAAAAGTTTTATATACCACTTATAACTCTTGCGTACACAGTCTGCAAACCCAATCTGCATGTCACATTTGTCCACTAAGCGCATATTGAGGTTGTAGTCCATGACAGCTGCAGGCTTTAGAATGGGTTCATTGGTCTCTCTGTTGTCCCTGCCACTGGGTACCATTTCGTTTCTGTGAACTGATGTCAACAATGTGACATCACGTTTGTCATGCCACCGAAATGCCATGATGTCATTGGCAGCAAAGGCTTGCACCTCACCTCTGCGAGTGCCAGCGTCGAACCTTGGCATATGTTTACGATTACCACGCACTGTGCCACACACATCTGTCAAGTTCACTCGCAAGAAATCACTGAGTAAGGGGCTTGTGTACCAGTTATTTTATTTTTATTATCACACCGGCCGATTCCCACCAAGGCAGGGTGGCCCGAAAAAGAAAGACTTTCACCATCATTCACTCCATCACTGTCTTGCCAGAAGGGTGCTTTACACTACAGTTTTTAAACTGCAACATTAACACCCCTCCTTCAGAGTGCAGGCACTGTACTTCCCA
The DNA here is from genome assembly GCF_038502225.1 of Cherax quadricarinatus. Taxonomy (NCBI): domain Eukaryota; kingdom Metazoa; phylum Arthropoda; class Malacostraca; order Decapoda; family Parastacidae; genus Cherax; species Cherax quadricarinatus. Next base: position 18,100,730 of record NC_091304.1, on the reverse strand, counting down.
TCTCCAGGACTCAAGTCCGGCCTGCCGGTTTCCCTGAATCCCTTCATAAATGTTACTTTGCTCACACTCCAACAGCACGTCAAGTATTAAAAACCATTTGTCTCCATTCACTCCTATCAAACACGCTCACGCATGCCTGCTGGAAGTCCAAGCCCCTCGCACACAAAACCTCCTTTACCCCCTCCCTCCAACCCTTCCTAGGCCGACCCCTACCCCGCCTTCCTTCCACTACCAGTTATCAGTAAATAACATATGCCCCTTACTAAGATATGGTTCCATCATTGTTAGAACCACATCACCAGAGATACCCAATAACTTCATGGTATCTCTCAAAGTATTACTGCCAGTGTACACAATGATATCCAAAACTAGACCACTTCTGCAATCACACAGTACAAATAGCTTTATACCAAAGCGTTTCCTCTTGCTTGGTATATATTGCTTGAATGAGAGTCTTCCTTTGAATAATATCAAGGACTCATCAATAACAAGCTTCCTGAAGGGATAAAAATACATGCAGCACTTTTGTTTCAGGTACATAAACACATTTCTGATCTTGTATAACCTGTCGCTTCTGTCAGGCCTGGTTTTGTCTGAAAAGTGTAACATACGTAACAGTATCAGGAAACGATTGACACCTATAATGTCACTAAAACCTTGAGTTGAAATCAGGCGTTCTGTTGCCCAGTATGTGGTGACAGTGTGCTTATACACATGTGGCATAAGCATTATTGTGGCAAAAAACAGGTACATCTCTGCCACAGTTGTCTCCTTCCACTTGTGTAGCCGTGATTTTGGTGAGAGAATTGTATTTGCCATGGTGTAATCACAGTATGTGTTTGTTTCCCTGACAATGATGTCCATCAGGGGTTCACCAAAGAATAACTCAAAGCAGTCCAGTTCACTGGCATTGTTCCCAAGTGGACAAGATGGCTTTATTCCACTTTGTGTTTCATCAAAGTCATGGGGACTGGGAACAAACTCGTCACCGTCCTGCCAATCCCAGATGCGGTCTGCTGGTGGGGTCTGGATATTGTACCGTGGTTGTGATTGTGCAGGTTGTGGTTGTGCAGGTTGTGGTGGTGCAGGTTGTGGGAGTGTGGGGTAGGGTGAGGCTGGTTGTTGTGCAGAGTCAGCAGCGTGGGTAGTAGCGTGGCCCGCTGATGGTGCCACATGGGCCGTGCCACCCTCACTATCACCACCACTGCCTGCTCCCTCACTCACATCATTCATACCCATCGTTACAATATCGTCATCTTCACTATCAGGTCGTGGTGTAGGGCCACGGGATGTGCTCCCAGAGTTTCTCCTTCCCCTTGGAACAACATATGAAACACTACCAGACCGCATGCTACGTCGTACATACTGCCGCTTCACTGGGGAATATTCACTCTCACTGTCACTAGAACTGCTTTCAATGACCTTGAAATAACTATCACTATCACTGCTAACATCTGGGTGTTGTACACGACCAAATAGTTTCCTCTTTCGTCCTGGTACAGGCGAACGTGAACGTGAACAAGCCGGCCCAGCACCAGAGGTGGAAGGTTGTGGATCATCTGGGTTTTCATCACTAATTACGTTATCCTGGGCACTTTTTCTGGTAACACTCACTTCAAAACCCTGGAATTCACTGTCACTGACATTTTCATCGCTGTTAGAGCTATCACTTGGGAGCAAAAGACCTCCAATCTGCCGAGGAGTGAGGAACTTCTTACCGAGAGGCATGGTGAAAATGGACTAACAACATGGCATTCCCACAATGCACCGCTGGGTCCCATATTTTTTTCACAGGGTGCACACCGACCACAGAGACCACTTCTCTCTCGTGTAGGCCTACCAGGCCTTTGGCGCTTGATTTGAAGCCGCTAGAATTTGTGCATATAAATACGTCAGAAACACTGGCTCGTAAGACGTATTTATACGTCGGAAACAGTCAAAGGGTTAATAAATCCACTGAATCTTCCACCTTCCCATTCATACTCAAGACAACAAGAGTCACCCCGATCCTCAAAGGAGGTGATCCAACTGAACTGAATAATTATAGGCCTATATCAAACCTGCCCCTACTATCTAAAATCTTCGAAAAATTAATACACAAACAAGTCTACTCCTACTTCATATCCCACAACATGCTCAAACCTTGTCAGTTTGAGCTCAGACCGAAAAAAGTACTAATGATGCTATTATACATATGCTTGAACTAATGTACTAAGTACATTAGTTCAAGCTTGAACTAATGCACTCAAGAAAAATTAATTTCCCCTGGGACTTTTCACAGACTTATGAAAAGCTTTTGATACAGTTGACCATGACCTTTTGCACCAAAAACTCAAACCTTACGGGGTCAGAGGACACACTTTCGATTACCTAAAATCTCATCTTAACAATAGAACCCAGTATGTATGCACAAATGGAGCCAGCTCCACTACACAACCTGTTCTTGTTGGAGTCCCACAGGGAAGTGTTTTTGGCCCACTTCTCTTTCTCATTTACATCAATGACCTACCAAATGCATCTAATCTCCTTAAACCCATTTTATTTGCAGACGACACAACTTATGTCTTTTCTCACCCAAACCCAACCATATTAACAGACATGGTAAATGCTGAACTACTAAAAATATCTACTTGGATGATTACCAACAAACTTACTCTCAATATAGACAAAACCTACTTCATGCATTTTGAAAACAGAGCTTCAAATGTACAGCTAAACATATTGATAAATGGTTCACCTATCTCGAGACAGGCAGAGGGCAAATTTCTAGGTCTCCACTTTGACCACAGTCTCAAATTTCAGACACACATACAGCAAATTTCCAAGAAAGACTCCAAAACAGTAGGCATCCTTTCAAATATACGGTACTATGTACACCAATCAGCTCTTCTAGTTTTGTACCACTCTCTCATTTACCTTTACCTCACCTATGGTATTTGTGCATGGGGCTCAACCACAGCAAATCACCTTAAGCCTTTAATAACCCAGCAAAAAGCTGCAGTGCAATTGATTACTAACTCCTACATCGACAATACATTCCACCTCTTTTCAAAAGTCTTAACTTGCTAAATATACAAAACATCCACAGTTATTATTGTGCCTACTACATACACAGAACATTATACTCTAATGTAAACCCTCCTCTCAAACTCCTCCTTGATAACTATAACAGAACACACAATCATAATACGAGACACAGATCACTCTTCGATATTCCCCGTGTTCATCTCTCCCTATGCAAAAATGCTATGCACATAAAAGGCCTGAAGATCTGGAATTCATTGCAAGAACAAACTAAAGGACCCCTGTCTGCAAATTTAAGGCCCTAATAAGAAATCATAAGGCAGTTTGGAGGGATATGTTGTGTATCTTTATATGTATATGCTTCTAAACTGTTGTATTCTGAGCACCTCTGCAAAAACAATGATAATGTGTGAGTGTGGTGAAAGTGTTGAATGATGATGAAAGTATTTTCTTTTTGGGGATTTTCTTTCTTTTTTGGGTCATCCTGCCTCGGTGGGAGACGGCCGACTTGTTAAAAAAAAAAAAAAAAAAAAAAAAAGGCCGTAATAAGAAGTCACTGGGCCAGCTAGCTGGCCCAGTGACTAACGTGACGGTCTGGAGTTCTGAGACACTCTGACTGCAGGTTCAAACTCCACCCATGGTATGGTTTGACAAGTCAACTCCCAAATATCTGAACACATTCACTCCTTTCATACTCCCTCCCTCCAATGAGATCTAAATCGTGTGATACCCTCATCACTTTACTCTTATCTATGTTCACTTTCAACTTTCTTCCTTAACACACCCTCCAAAACTCGTCCACTAACCTTTGTAACTCTTCTTTAGAATCTCCCAAAAGCACAGCATCATCAGCAAAAAGTAACTGCGTCAACTCCCATTTTGTATTTGATTCCCCATCATTTAATCCCACCCCTCTCCCCAACACCCAAGCATTTATTTCTTTTACAACTCCATCTATAAATATGTTAAACAACCATAGTGACATTACACATCCCTGTCTAAGGCCTACTTTTACTGGGAAGTAATCTCTCTCTCTCCTACACACCCTAATCTGAGCCTCACTATCCTCATAAAAACTCTTCATGGCATATAGTAACTTACTACCTATTCTATACACTTGCAACATATGCCACACTACTCCCCTATCCACCCTATCATATCATCATCATCTTTCAACAACCCGGCTGTATCCCACCGAGGCAGGGTGGCCCAAAAAGAAAAACAAAAGTTTCTCTTTTTAAATTTAGTAATTTATACAGGAGAAGGGGTTACTAGCCCCTTGCTCACGGCATTTTAGTCGCCTCTTACAACACGCATGGCTTACGGAGGAACAAATTCTGCTCCACTTCCCCATGGAGATAAGAGGAAATAAACAAGAACGAGAGCTAGTAAGAAAATAGAAGAAAACCCAGAGGGGTGTGTGTGTGTGTATATATATATATATATATATTCAAAATTATATATATTATATATTTTTTTTTTTTTTTTTTTCAACAAGTCGGTCGTCTCCCACCGAGGCAGGGTGACCCAAAAAAGAAAGAAAATCCCCAAAAAGAAAATACTTTCATCATCATTCAACACTTTCACCACACTCGCACATTATCACTGTTTTTGCAGAGGTGCTCAGAATACAACAGTCTAGAAGCATAAACATATAAAGATACACAACATATCCCTCCAAACTGCCAATATCCCAAACCCCTCCTTTAAAGTGCAGGCATTGTACTTCCCATTTCCAGGACTCAAGTCCGACTATATGAAAATAACCGGTTTCCCTGAATCCCTTCACTAAATATTACCCTGCTCACACTCCAACAGATCGTCAGGTCCCAAGTACCATTCGTCTCCATTCACTCCTATCTAACACGCTCACGCACGCTTGCTGGAAGTCCAAGCCCCTTACCCACAAAACCTCCTTTACCCCACCTTCTCCTAATTTCCACACTCCGAATTTTCTGCATAATATTTACACCACACATTGCCCTTAGACAGGACATCTCCACTGCCTCCAACCGTCTCCTCGCTGCTGCATTTACCACCCAAGCTTCACATCCATATAAGAGTGTTGGTACTACTATACTTTCATACATTCCCTTCTTTGCCTCCATAGATAACGTTTTTTGACTCCACATATACCTCAACGCACCACTCACCTTTTTTCCCTCATCAATTCTATGATTAACCTCATCCTTCATAAATCCATCCGCCGACACGTCAACTCCCAAGTATCTGAAAACATTCACTTCTTCCATACTCCTCCTCCCCAATTTGATATCCAATTTTTCTTTATCTAAATCATTTGATACCCTCATCACCTTACTCTTTTCTATGTTCACTTTCAACTTTCTACCTTTACACACATTCTCAAACTCATCCACTAACCTTTGCAATTTTTCTTTAGAATCTCCCATAAGCACAGTATCATCAGCAAAAAGTAACTGTGTCAATTCCCATTTTGAATTTGATTCCCCATAATTTAATCCCACCCCTCTCCCGAACACCCTAGCATTTACTTCTTTTACAACCCCATCTATAAATATATTAAACAACCATGGTGACATTACACATCCCTGTCTAAGACCTACTTTTACCGGGAAGTATTCTCCCTCTTTTCTACACACCCTAACCTGAGCCTCACTATCCTCATAAAAGCTCTTTACAGCATTTAGTAACTTACCACCTATTCCATATACTTGCAACATCTGCCACATTGCTCCTCTATCCACTCTATCATATGCCTTTTCTAAATCCATAAATGCAATAAAAACTTCCCTACCTTTATCTAAATACTGTTCACATATATGCTTCAATGTAAACACTTGATCTACACATCCCCTACCCACTCTGAAACCTCCTTGTTCGTCCGCAATTCTACATTCTGTCTTACCTCTAATTCTTTCAATTATAACCCTACCGTATACTTTTCCTGGTATACTCAGTAAACTTATTCCTCTATAATTTTTACAATCTCTTTTGTCCCCTTTCCCTTTATATAAAGGGACTATACATGCTCTCCGCCAATCCCTAGGTACCTTCCCCTCTTTCATACATTTATTAAACAAAAGTACCAACCACTCCAACACTATATCCCCCCCTGCTTTTAACATTTCTGTCATGATCCCATCAGTTCCAGCTGCTTTACCCCCTTTCATTCTACGTAATGCCTCACGTACCTCCACCACACTTACAGTCTGCTCTTCTTCACTCCTAAAAGATGGTATACCTCCCTGGCCAGTGCATGAAATTACCGCCTCCCTTTCTTCCTTAACATTTAAAAGTTCCTCAAAATATTCTCGCCATCTACCTAATACCTCCCTCTCCCCATCTACTAACTCCCCTACTCTGTTTTTAACTGACAAATCCATACTTTCCCTAGGCTTTCTTAACTTGTTTAACTCACTCCAAAATTTTTTCTTATTTTCATTAAAATTTCTTGACAGTGCCTCTCCCACTCTTTCATCTGCTCTCCTTTTGCACTCTCTCACCACTCTCTTCACCTTTCTTTTACTCTCCATATACTCTGCTCTTCTTATAACACTTCTGCTTTGTAAAAACCTCTCGTAAGCTACCTTTTTCTCTTTTATCACACCCTTTACTTCATCATTCCACCAATCACTCCTCTTTCCTCCTGCCCCCACCCTCCTATAACCACAAACTTCTGCCCCACATTCTAATACTGCATTTTTAAAACTATTCCAACCCTCTTCAACCCCCCCACTACTCATCTTTGCACTAGCCCACCTTTCTGCCAATAGTCGCTTATATCTCGCCCTAACTTCCTCCTCCCTTAGTTTATACACTTTCACCTCCCTCTTACTTGTTGTTGCCACCTTCCTCTTTTCCCATCTACCTCTTACTCTAACTGTAGCTACAACTAAATAATGATCCGATATATCAGTTGCCCCTCTATAAACATGTACATTTTATATATCCTTTATATATCCTTTATATATATTCAAAATTTTGGGGAATCAAATTCAAAATGGGAATTGACACAGTTACTTTTTGCTGATGATACTGTGCTTATGGGAGATTCTAAAGAAAAATTGCAAAGGTTAGTGGATGAGTTTGGGAATGTGTGTAAAGGTAGAAAGTTGAAAGTGAACATAGAAAAGAGTAAGGTGATGAGGGTGTCAAATGATTTAGATAAAGAAAAATTGGATATCAAATTGGGGAGGAGGAGTATGGAAGAAGTGAATGTTTTCAGATACTTGGGAGTTGACGTGTCGGCGGATGGATTTATGAAGGATGAGGTTAATCATAGAATTGATGAGGGAAAAAGGTGAGTGGTGCGTTGAGGTATATGTGGAGTCAAAAAACGTTATCTATGGAGGCAAAGAAGGGAATGTATGAAAGTATACTAGTACCAACACTCTTATATGGGTGTGAAGCTTGGGTGGTAAATGCAGCAGCGAGGAGACGGTTGGAGGCAGTGGAGATGTCCTGTTTAAGGGCAATGTGTGGTGTAAATATTATGCAGAAAATTCGGAGTGTGGAAATTAGGAGAAGGTGTGGAGTTAATAAAAGTATTAGTCAGAGGGCAGAAGAGGGGTTGTTGAAGTGGTTTGGTCATTTAGAGAGAATGGATCAAAGTAGAATGACATGGAAAGCATATAAATCTATAGGGGAAGGAAGGCGGGGTAGGGGTCGTCCTCGAAAGGGTTGGAGAGAGGGGGTAAAGGAGGTTTTGTGGGTAAGGGGCTTGGACTTCCAGCAAGCGTGCGTGAGCGTGTTAGATAGGAGTGAATGGAGACGAATGGTACTTGGGACCTGACGATCTGTTGGAGTGTGAGCAGGGTAATATTTAGTGAAGGGATTCAGGGAAACCGGTTATTTTCATATAGTCGGACTTGAGTCCTGGAAATGGGAAGTACAATGCCTGCACTTTAAAGGAGGGGTTTGGGATATTGGCAGTTTGGAGGGATATGTTGTGTATCTTTATATGTGTATGCTTCTAGACTGTTGTATTCTGAGCACCTCTGCAAAAACAGTGATAATGTGCGAGTGTGGTGAAAGTGTTGAATGATGATGAAAGTATTTTCTTTTTGGGGATTTTCTTTCTTTTTTGGGTCACCCTGCCTCGGTGGGAGACGGCCAACTTGTTGAAAAAAAAAAAAATATATATATATATATATATATATATGTATGTATGTATATATATATATATATATATATATATATATATATATAATATATATAATATATATAATATATATAATATATATAATATATATATATATATATATATATATATATATATATATATATATATATATATATATATATATGCCTCTACATTTATGTGCAGTGTGACTTAAGTGTAAGTAGAGGTAGCAAGACGTACTTGAAATCTTGCATGTTTATCAGACAGAAAAGACACCAGCACTCCTACCATCATGTAAAACAAGTACACCTACCATCCGACTTACGACCGAGTTCGGTTCCGAGAAATCGGTCGTAAGTCGAAATGGTCATAAGTCGAACTTTACTACTGAATATCAACAAAACATTTTTGTAATGACTTTATTTTATTGTTTTATTTTGGTATTTCATGTTTTACTTTACTTTTTATGCTGTTAGTACTGTATTTTATACTGCAAGGTTTAGGATAAACACTGTGTACAACACAAATAGTTGTTTATTTCCCAGAAATTTGGCATAAAAAACACGGTCGTAAGTCGAGTGGTCGTAAGTCGAGCAGGTCGTAAGTCGGATGGTAGGTGTACAGGCTTCCGTTTTACTCTCACTTGGCGGAACAGTAATACATCCCTGGGTGGTTGCTGTCTACCAATCTAATACCTAGGACCCTATCATATGCATTTTCTAAATCCATAAATTCAATGAAAACTTCCCTTTCTTCATATAAACACTGTTCCATGGGAAAGTGGAATAAGAATCTTTCCTCCGTAAGCCATGCGTGTTGTAAAAGTCAACTAAAATGCCGGGAACAATGGGCTAGTAACCCCTTTTCCTGTAATAATTACTAAAAAGAATAAGAAGAAGAAAATTGTCAAAGTGGGATGTATGAATGTGCATGGATGTGCAAATGATAAGAAAGAGATGATTGTGGATGTTATGAATGAGAAGAAGCTGGATGTCCCAGCTTCAAGTGAAACAAAGCTGAAGGGGTTGGGAGAGTTTCAGTGGACAGGAATAAATGGGATTAGGTCAGGGGTTTCAAATAGAGTTAGAGCTAAAGAAGGAGTAGCAATAATGTTGAATGATAAGCTATAGCAGGAAAAGAGGGACTATAAATGTATTAATTCAAGGATTATGTGGAGTAAAATAAAGGTTGGATGTGAAAAGTGGGTTATAGTAAGCATATATACACCTGGAGAAGAGAGAAGTGTAGAGGAGAGGGGGAGATTTTGGGAAATGTTGAGTGAATGCGTGGGGAGTTTTGAACCAAGTGTGAGAGTACTTGTGGTTGGGGATTTCAATGCTAAAGTGGGTAAAAATGTTGTGGAGGGAGTAGCAGGTAAATTTGGGGTGCCAAGGGTAAATAAAAATTGAGAGCATTTAATTGAGCTATGTGTAGAAAGAGGTTTGGTAATAAGTAATGCATATTTTATGAAGAAGAGGATAAATAAATATACAAGTTATGATGTAGTACGTAATGAAAGTAGTTTGTTAGATTATGTATCGGTGGATAAAAGGTTGATGGGTAGGCTCCAGGATGTACATGTTTATAGAGGGGCAACTGATATATCTGATCATTATTTAGTTGTAGCTACAGTTAGAATAAGAGGCAGATGGAAAATGAGGAAAATGGCAATAACAAGTAAGAGGGAGGTGAAAGTGTAAACGAAGGGAGGAGGAAGTTCGGGTGAGATATAAGCAACTATTGGCAGAAAGATGGGCTAGTGCAAGTATGAGTAGTGGGGGGGTGGGTTGAAGAGGGTTGGAATAGTTTTAAAAATGCAGTATTAGAATGTGGGGCAGAAGTTTGTGGTTATAGGAAGGTGGGTGCAGGAAGAAAGAAGAGTGATTGGTGGAATGATGAAGTAAAGGGTGTGATAAAGGAGAAAAGGGTAGCTTATGAGAGCTTTTTACAAAGCAGAAGTGTTATAAGAAGAGTAGAGTATATGGAGAGTAAAAGAAAGGTGAAGAGAGTGGTGAGAGAGTGCAAAAGGAGAGCAGATGATAGAGTGGGAGAGGCACTGTCAAGAAATTTTAATGAAAATAAGAAAAATTTTTGGAGCGAGTTAAACAAGTTAAGAAAGCTTAGGGAACAAATGGATTTGTCAGTTAAAAATAGAGTAGGGGAGTTAGTAGATGGGGAGATGGAGGTAGTGGATAGATGGCGAGAATATTTTGAGGAACTTTTAAATGTCGACGAAGAAAGGGAGGCAGTAATTTCATGCACTGGGCAGGGAGGTATACCATCTTTCAGGAGTGAAGAAGAGCAGGATGTGAGTATGGGCGAGGTGCGTGAGGCAATATGTAGAATGAAAGGGGGTAAAGCAGCTGGAACTGACAGAATCATGGCAGAAATGTTGAAAGCAGGGGGGGATGTAGTGTTGGAGTGGTTGGTATTTTTGTTTAACCCTTTGACTGTCGCGGCCGTATATATACGTCTTATGAGGTACCGTGTTTGACATATATATACTCATAAATTCTAGCGGCTTCAAATCAAGCAGGAGAAAGCTGGTAGGCCCACATGTGAGAGAATGGGTCTGTGTGGTCAGTGTGCACCATATAAAAAAAATCCTGGAGCACGCAGTGCATAATGAGAAAAAAAAAACTCCAATCGTTTTTTTTAATTAAAATGCCGACTTTGTGGTCTATTTTCGTATAGTATTTATGGTTGTATTCTCGTTTTCTTGGTCTCATTTGATAGAATGGAAAATATATTATAGAAATAGAGGTGATTTTGATTGATTTTTTCTATAAAAAGAACCTAGAAATGGAGCTCAAAGTAGGGGGAAATGTTTGATTTTTGCCAATGTTCAAAAGTAAACAAATGATGCCATTGTCCAATAAATGTCCAACTAGCCATTCTAATATGCAGTCATGAATGGGATGATGTTATTTATACAATTATTACAGTATTGCAGTAGTCTGCATAATATTAAGTCTTCTATTTTTTGTTTGAATAAAAATTCAAAATAGAAAGCAAGAGTAATATCAGAGGAGCCTGGAGACATGACTGATGAACAAAGAACATGTTATTTTAGAGCCAGGAATGTCTGCATTGTTCATTCTGGACCATATTTTGAAATTGTCATATTTTTTAGTTTTCGTGAAATTGGCCAAATTGCAAATTTCTGACCACATTATTAGGTAGTTGAAATCGGTAAATGGGCAGTTTCTTGTACTCAATCGATAGAAAAAATGGAGTTCTAAAGAAATAGCTATGAGGTTGGGCGACTGGAACAATGAAATTAGCCAAAAAGAGGGCTCAAAGTGGGCGAAATCGCCGATTTGTAAACAGTGCCGAGGTCGCTAACTTCAGACACCTCAGGATTGGGGGTTGCGACAGTCAAAGGGTTAACTTTGCACTTAGGTCACACTGCACATACATGTACAAGCATATATATACACACACCCCTCTGGGTTTTCTTCTATTTTCTTTCTAGTTCTTGTTCTTGTTTATTTCCTCTTACCTCCATGGGGAAGTGGAACAGAATTCTTCCTCCATAAGCCATGTGTGTTGTAAGAGGCAACTAAAATGCCGGGAGCAAGGGGCTAGTAATCCCTTCTCCTGTATATATTACTATATGTAAAAGGAGAAACTTTCGTTTTTCCTTTTGGGCCACACTGCCTCGGTGGGATATGGCTGGTGTGTTGAAAGGAAAGGAAATGTATGAAAGAGGGAAAAGTACCTAGGGATTGGTGAAGAGCCTGTATAATCCCTTTATATAAAGGGAAGGGGGACAAAAGAGTTAGTAAAAAATTTTTTTTATTATTAACACACCAGCCGATTCTCACCAAGGCAGGGTGGCCCGAAAAAGAAAAACTTTCACCATCATTCACTCCATCACTGTCTTGCCAAAAGGGTGTTTTACACTACAGTTTTTAAACTGCAACATTAACACCCCTCCTTCAGAGTGCAGGCACTGTACTTCCCTTCTCCAGGACTCAAGTCCGGCCTGCCGGTTTCCCTGAACCCCTTCATAAATGTTACTTTGCTCACACTCCAACAGCACGTCAAGTATTAAAAACCATTTGTCTCCATTCACTCCTATCAAACACACTCACGCATGCCTGCTGGAAGTCCAAGCCCCTCGCACACAAAACCTCCTTTACCCCCTCCCTCCAACCTTTCCTAGGCCAACCCCTACCCCGCCTTCGTTCCACTACAGACGGATACACTCTTTAAGTCATTCTGTTTCGCTCCATTCTCTCTACATGTCCAAACCACCTCAACAACCCTTCCTCAGCCCCCTGGATAACTGTTCTGGTAATCCCACACCTGCTCCTAACTTCCAAACTACGAATTCAATGCATTATATTTACACCACACACTGCCCTCAGACATGACATCTCCACTGCCTCCAGCCTTCTCCTCGCTGCAACATTCATCACCCATGCTTCACACCCATATAAGAGCGTTGGTAAAACTATACTCTCATACATTCCCCTCTTTGCCTCCAAGGACAAAGTTCTTTGTCTCCACAGTCTCCTAAGTGCACCGCTCACCCTTTTCCCCTCATCAATTCTATGATTCACCTCATCTTTCATAGACCCATCCGCTGACACGTCCACTCCCAAATATCTGAATACATTCACCTCCTCCATACTCTCTCCCTCCAATCTGATATCCAATTTTTCATCACCTAATCTTTTTGTTATACTCATAACCTTACTCTTTCCTGTATTCACTTTTAATTTTCTTCTTTTACATACCCTACCAAATTCATCCACCAACCTCTGCAACTTCTCTTCAGAATCTCCCAAGAGCACAGTCTCATCAGCAAAGAGCAACTGTGACAACTCCCACTTTATGTGTGAGTCTTTATCTTTTAACTCCATGCCTCTTGCCAAGACCCTCACATTTAATTATCTTACAACCCCATCTATAAATATATTAAACAACCACGGTGACATCACACATCCCTGTCTAAGGCCTAGTTTTACTGGGAAATAATCTCCCTCTTACCTACATACTCTAACTTGAGCCTCACTATCCTCGTAAAAACTCTTCACTGCTTTCAGTAACCTACCTCCAATACCATACACCTGCAACATCTGCCACATTGCCCCCTTATCCACCCTGTCATACACCTTTTCCAAATCCATAAATGCCACAAAAACCTCTTTAGCCTAATCTAAATACTGTTCACTTATATGTTTCACTGTAAACACCTGGTCCATACACCCCTACCTTTCCTAAAGCGTCCTTGTTCATCTGCTATCCTATTCTCCGTCTTACTCTTAATTCTTTCAATAATAACTCTACCATACACTTTACCAGGTATACTCAACAGACTTCTTTCTTTCAACACACCAGCCGTATCCCACCGAGGCGGGGTGGCCCAAAAGGAAAAACAAAAGTTTCTCCTTTTACATTTAGTAATATATACAGGAGAAAGGGTTACTAGCCCCTTGCTCCCGGCATTTTAGTCGCCTCTTACAACACGCATGGCTTACGGAGGAAGAATTCTGTTCCACTTCCCCATGGAGGTAAGAGGAAATAAACAAGAACAAGAACTAGAAAGAAAATAGAAGAAAACCCAAAGGGGTGTGTGTATATATGCTTGTACATGTATGTGTAGTGCGACCTAAGTGTAAGTAGAAGTAGCAAGACGTACCTGAAATCTTGTATGTGTATGAGACAGAAAAAAAAAAAAGACACCAGCAATCCTACCATCATGTAAAACAATTACAGGCTTCCATTTTACACTCACTTGGCAGGACAGTAGTACCTCCCTGGGTGGTTGCTGTCTACCAACCTACTACCTAGAACTCAACAGCCTTATCCCCCTATAATTTTTGCACTCTCTTTTGTCCCCTTTGCCTTTATACAAAGGAACTATGCATGCTCTCTGCCAATCCCTAGGTACCTTACCCTCTTCCATACATTTATTAAATAATTGCACCAACCACTCCAAAACTATATCCCCACCTGCTTTTAACATTTCTATCTTTATCCCATCAATCCCAGCTGCATTACCCCCTTTCATTTTACCTACTGCCTCACGAACTTCCCCCACACTCACGACTGGCTCTTCCTCACTCCTACAAGACGTTATTCCTCCTTGCCCTATATACGAAATCACAGCTTCCCTATCTTCATCAACATTTAACAGTTCCTCAAAATATTCCCTCCATCTTCCCAATACCTCTAACTCTCCTCTCCTATTTTTAACTGACAAATCCATTTGTTCTCTAGGCTTCCTTAACTCGTTAATCTCACTCCAAAACTTTTTCTTATTTTCAACAAAATTTGTTGATAACATCTCACCCACTCTCTCATTTGCTGACTTTTTACATTGCTTCACCACTCTCTTAACCTCTCTCTTTTTCTCCATATACTCTTCCCTTCTTGCATCACTTCTACTTTGTAAAAACTTCTCATATGCTAACTTTTTCTCCCTTACTACTCTCTTTACATCATCAATCAACCAATCGCTCCTCTTCCCTCCTGTACCCACTTTCCTGTAACCACAATCTTCTGCTGAACACTAACACTACATTTCTAAACCTACCCCATACCTCTTCGACCCCATTTCCTATGCTCTCATTAGCCCATCTATCCTCCAACAGCTGTTTATATCTTACCCTAACTGCCTCCTCTTTTAGTTTATGAACCTTCACCTCTCTCTTCCCTGATGCTTCTATTCTCCTTGTATCCCATCTACCTTTTACTCTCAGTGTAGCTACAACTAAAAAGTGATCTGATATATCTGTGGCCCCTCTATAAACATGTACATCCTGAAGTCTACTCAACAGTCTTTTATCTACCAATACATAATCCAACAAACTACTGTCATTTTGCCCTACATCTTATCTTGTATATGTACTTATTTATCCTCTTTTTCTTAAAATATGTATTACCTATAACTAAACCCCTTTCTATACAAAGTTCAATCAAAGGGCTCCCATTATCATTTACACCTGGCACCCCAAACTTACCTACCACACCCTCTCTAAAAGTTCTTCCTACTTTAGCATTCAGGTCCCCTACCACAATTACTCTCTCACTTGGTTCAAAGGTTCCTATACATTCATTTAACATCTCCCAAAATCTCTCTCTCTCCTCTACATTCCTCTCTTCTCCAGGTGCATACACTCTTATTATGACCCACTTTTCACATCCAACCTTTACTTTAATCTACATAATCCTTGAATTTGCACATTCATATTCTCTTTTCTCCTTCCATAACTGATCCTTCAACATTATTGCTACTCCTTACTTAGCTCTAACTCTCTCAGATACTCCAGATTTAATCCAATTTATTTCTCCCCACTGAAACTCCCCTACCCCCTTCAGCTTTGTTTCACTTAGGGCCAGGACATCCAACTTCATTTCATTCACGACATCAGCAATCATCTGTTTCTTGTCATCCGCACTGCATCCATGCATCCCAGTTTTATGAAGTTTTTCTTCTTCTCTTTTTTGGTAAATGTTTACAGGAGAAGGGGTTCCTAGCCCATTGCTCCCGGCATTTTAGTCACCTCATATGACACGCATGGCTTACGGAGGAAAAATTCTTTTCCACTTCCCCATGGACAATAGAAGAAATAAAGGAGAACAAGAGCTATTTAGAAAAAGGAGAAAAACCTAGATGTATGTATATATATATATGCATGTGCATGTCTGTGAAGTGTGACCAAAGTGTAAGTAGGAGTAGCAAGATATCCCTGTTATTTAGCGTGTTTATGAGACAGAAAAAGACACCAGCAATCCTACCATCATGTAAAACAGTTACAGGTTTCTGTTTTACAGTCATCTGGCAGGACAGTAGTGCTTCCCTGGGTGGCTGCTGTCTACCAACCTACTACCTACCTTGTAATAATTATAGAGGAATAAGTTTACTGAGTATACCAGGAAAAGTATACAGCAGGGTTATGCTGATGAGCAAGGAGGCTTTAGAGTGGGTAGGGGATATGTAGATCAAGTGTTTACATTGAAGCATATATGTGAACAGTATTCAGATAAAGCTAGGGAAGTTTTTATTGCATTTATGAATTTAGAAAAGGCATATGATAGAGTGGATAGGGGAGCAATGTGGCAGATGTTGCAAGCATATGGAATAGGTGGTAAGTTACAAAATGATGTAAAGAGTTTTTATGAGGATAGTGAGGCTCAGGTTAGGGTGTGTAGAAGAGAGGGAGACTACTTCCCAGTAAAAGTAGGTCTTAGACAGGGATGTGTAATATCATCATGGTTGTTTAATATATTTATAGATGGGGTTGTAAAAGAAGTAAATGCTAGGGTGTTTGGGAGAGGGGTGGGATTAAATTATGGGGAATCAAATACAAAATGGGAATTGACACAGTTACTTTTTGCTGATGATACTGTGCTTATGGAAGATTCTAAAGAAAAACTGCAAAGGTTAGTGGACGAGTTTGGTAGAGTGTGTAAAGGTAGAAAGTTGAAAGTAAACATAGATAAGAGTAAGGTGATGAGGGTATCAAATGATTTAGATCAAGAAAAATTGGATATCAAATTGGTGAGGAGGAGTATTGAAGAAGTGAATGTTTTCAGATATTTGGGAGTTGAAGTGTCAGCAGCTGGATTTATGAAGGATGAGGCTAATCATAGAATTGATGATGGAAAAAAGGCAAGTGGTGTGATGAAGTATATGTGGAAACAAAAAATGTTATCTATGGAGGCAAAAAAGGGAATGTATAAAAGTATAGTAGTACCATCACTCTTATATAGGTGTGAACCTTGGATTGTAAATGCTGCAGTGAGGAGGCAGTTGGAGGCAGTGGAGATGTCTAAGGGCAATGTGTGGTGTAAATATTATGCAGAAAATTCGAAGTGTGGAAATTAGGAGAAGGTGTGGAGTTAATAAGAGTATTAGTCAGAGGGCTGAGGAGGGTTTGTTGAGGTGGTTTGGTCATTTAGAGAGAATGGATCAAAGTAGAATGACATGGAGAGCGTATAAATCTTTAGGGGAAGGAGTCGTCCCAGAAAAGGAGGTGTTGTGGGCGAGGGGTTTGGACTTCCAGCAAGCGTGCGTGAGCATGTTAGATAGGAGTGAATGGAGACGAATGGTATTTGGGACCTGACAAGCTGTTGGAGTGTGAGCAGAGTAATATTTAGTAAAGGGATTCAGGGAAACCAGTTATTTTATGTAACCGGACTTGAGTCCTGGAAATGGGAAGTACAGTAGTCCCACAATAATCGTCCGGCCTGATAGTCGTCCATTTCGGAAATCGTCGCATTATTTCGTCTAAACATTGGCTCGCAAATGGTCCGTTAACTTGCTAATCGTCTATCATCCTGGACACGTACTCACGGCTCTGAGCCGCATCGGCCTCCCTTCCCAGCCAGTGTGCCATTGTTTACCAGTGAGCGACGGTCCCCTCACGTGTTCATACGAAATATTCCATTCATTTTAGTGCTTGCAAGTGCTAAATAAGCTACCATGGCTCCAAAGCAAGCTCCTAGTGCCAAGCCTTTGGTAAAGAAGGTGAGAAATACGATTGAATTTAAGAAAAACATCACTGAATAATATGAAAGTGGCGTACGTGGGGGCAAACTGGCCAGGATGCATAACAAATCCCGTACAACCATATCTTCCATCATAGCCAAGAAAAAGGAAATCAAGGAAGCTGTTGTTGCAAAGGGGGTAAATATGTTGACAAAAATGAGATCACCAGTACTCGAAGATGTTGAATAGTTATTATTGGTGTGGATAAATGAGAAACAATTAGCAGGAGATAGTCTTATGACGTCGATTATTTGTGAAAAGGCTAGGCAGTTGCATGACGATTTAGTAAAGAAATTGCCTGCAACTAGTGGTGATCTGAGTGAATTTAAGGCCAGCAAAGGCTGATTTGAGAGATTTAAGAAGCGTACCGGCATACACAGTGTGATAAGGCATGGTGAGGCTGCCAGTTCAGACCAAAAAGCAGCTGAAAAATATGTGCAGGAATTCAAGGAGTACATAGAGGCTGAAGGACTGAAACCTGAACAAGTGTTCAATTGTGACAAAACAGGCCTCTTTTGGAAGAAAATTCCAAAGAGGACCTACATTACTCAGGAAGAAAAGGCACTGCCAGGACACAAGCCTATGAAAGACAGGCTGACACTCATGTTCTGTGCTAATGCTAGTGGGGATTTCAAAGTGAAGCCGTTACTAGTGTACCATTCTGAAAATCCCAGAATGTTCAAGAAAAACAATGTTATGAAGAGTAAATTGTGTGTGTTTTGGAGATCTAATAATAAGGCATGGGTCACGAGGGAAATTTTCGTCGAGTGGTTCAATGAAGTGTTTGGCCCTAGTGTGAAGAATTACCTCCTGGAAAAGAAATTGGATGTCAAGTGCCTCCTAGTAATGGACAATGCACCTGCTCATCCTCCAAACTTGGATGACCTAGTTCTGAAGGAGTTTGGGTTCATCACAGTAAAGTTCTTGCCCCCGAATACCATTCCTCTCTTCCAGCCCATGGACCAGCAGGTCATTTCAAAATTTAAAAAACTCTACACCAAAGCAATGTTTGAAAGGTGCTTTAATGTGACCTCAGACACTCACTTGACCCTAAGAGATTTTTGGAAAGAACACTTCAGTATTCTCCATTGCATGAGCCTTATAGGTAAGGCTTGGGAGGGAGTGACTACCAGGACTTTGAACTCTGCTTGAAGAAACTTGTGGCCAGATTGTGTCCACAAGAGGGATTTTGAAAGGTTTGAGGCAGCCCCTGATGAGCCTATGTCAGTTGTGAACTATATTGTGGCGAACTTTCATCCATGGGGTTGGATGTGAGTTTGGAAGATGTGGAAGAGTTGGTGGAGGACCACAACGAAGAGCTAACTACTGAGGAGCTGCAAGAGCTTCAGCAGGAAGAGCAACAGATCGCAGCTCAGAATCTTGCTGCAGAGGAGGAGGAAGAGAGATGGAAGAAGGTGCCTTCTTCAGAAACTAAGGAGATTTTTGAAATGTGGGGTAGGATGGAAAGATTTATGGAGAAACATCACCCAGAGAAGGATGTTGCAAGCCATATCGGCAACTTGTACAGTGACAGTCTTGGCCCATTTTAGGGAAGTTTTAAATTATTATAATAAAAAAGAAGCGCTAAGCCACAAGAGTTATACAGAAGTTTTAAAGAGACGCCAGAAACAGAGCTCTCTGGACAGTTTTTTTGCGAGACAGGACTCCAGTGACTCTCAAGCTGGTCCTAGTGGCATTAAGAAACAGAGAAGTAACCCCAGAAAAGCACTTGGTACCTGAGGTGTTGATAGAAGGGGATTCCCCTTCCAAACAGTAATTCAATCTCTCTCCTCCTCCAGTCTTCCATACACTAAGAATAATCGCCAATAAAGGTAAGTGTTATGCTGTTAATGTTTCATTCATCATGTCCCATTGTAATGTTTATGCACTACATCTATATTTCATGTAAAAAGTTTTTTTTGTTTTAATACTTCTGGGTGTCAGGAACGAATTAATTGTATTTACATTATTTATGGGGAAAATTTATTCGAAAATCGTCTGTTTCGATAATAGTCCCACTTCCAGGAACGGATTAAGGACAATATTTGAGGGACCACTGTACAATGCCTGCACTCTAAAGGAGGGGTTTGGGATATTGGCAGTTTGGGGGAATATGTTTTGTATCTTTATATGTACAGTGGACCCTTGACCAGCGATGGCATCGATTAACGATAAATCTGACAAGCAATACATTTTATCGCAAAAATTTTACCTCAATTAGCGCTAAAAAACTCGACCAACACTATTCCTTCCGTCTGAGACGCGTCCACTTCTGGCCAGTGTTTACAAGCCAGCCAGCCACCGTGGTCGCTTCCAAGCATACAATGGGAACATTTAATATTATCACAGCCTTTTTTAGTGATTGCACCTGCAAAATAAGTCACCATGGGCCCCAAGAAAGCTTCTAGTGCCAACCCTACAGCAAAAAGGGTGAGAATTACTATGGATATGAAGAAAGAGATCATTGCTAAGTATGAAAGCGGAGTGCATGTCTCCGAGCTGGCCAGGCTGTACACAAAACCCCCAATCAACCATCGCTACTATTGTGGACAAGAAAACGGCAATCAAGGAAGCTGTTCTTGCCAAAGGTGCAACTATGTTTTCGAAACTGAGATCGCAAGTGATAGAAGATGTTGAGAGACTGTTATTGGTATGGATAAACGAAAAACAGATAGCAGGAGATAGCATCTCTCAAGCGATCATATGTGAAAAGGCTAGGAAGTTGCATGACGATTTAATTAGAAAAATGCCAGCAACTAGTGATGCGAGTGAATTTAAGGCCAGCAAAGGTTGGTTTGAGAGATTTAAGAATCGTAGTGGCATACATAGTGTGATAAGGCATGGTGAGGCTGCCAGTTTGGACCAAAAAGCAGCTGAAAAATATGTGCAGGAATTCAAGGAGTACATAGACAGTGAAGGACTGAAACCTGAACAAGTGTTTAATGGTGACACTGACAATGTTGTGAAACACGTTAGGAATGTCATAAAGGAACGGGAGGTACAGGCCTCTATGGGCAGATATGTTGTGCGACAGAGGTCCAGTGACTCTCAAGCTGGTCCTAGTGGCATTAAAAGAAGGGAAGTAACCCCGAAAAAGGACTTGCCACCTCAAGTCCTAATGGAAGGGGATTCCCCTTCTAAACACTAAGACCATCAACACACTCCCCTCTTCCCATCCCATCAATCATCACCAGATCTTCAATAAAGGTAAGTGTCATGTAACTGTGCATGTCTTCTTCAGTTTGTGTGTATTAAAATTAATATTTCATGTGTTAAAAATTTTTTTTTTCAATACTTTTGGGTGTCTTGCACGGATTAATTTGATTTCCATTATTTCTTATGGGGAAAATTAACTTGACTAACGATTATTTTGACTAACGATGAGCTCTCAGGAAAGGATTAATAGCATTAGTCGAGGGTCCACTGTATATGCTTCTAAACTGTTGTATCCTGGGCACCTCTGCAAAAACAGTCATTATGTGTAAGTGAGGTGAAAGTGTTGAATGATGCTGAAAGTATTTTCTTTTAGGGGATTTTCTTTCTTTTTGGGTCACCCTGCCTCGATGGGAGAAGGCCGACTTGTTAAAAAAAAAAAATATATATATATATATATGCTTCAAGTCTTGCTACTTTTACTTACACTTAGGTCACACTACACATACATGTACAAGCCTATATATACAGCCTCTCCTTATTTAGCGACACACTTGTTCACTGATGCCTCGGACTTATGATGGGCTCTCTGACCAGTATTCATACCTAAATAATGTATATTAGAGCTGATTTCCTCTATTCTGTTCATTTCAATATACAGTACACTACTGTATAAACATTGAAAAATATACCAGTCATGTTAAAAATGGTGCAAAGGTGACATTAAAACAATATCAGAGATCGTTCACACAATCAGCTCTAATATACATTATTTAGGTATGAATACTGGTCAGAGAGCCCATTGTAAGTCCAAGGTGTCAGTAAACGAGTACATCATTAAGTGAGGAGAGGCTGTATATGCTTGAAAGTAAACACTTGATCTACACATCTCCTACCCATTCTAAAGCCTCCTTGTTCACCTGCAATCTTGCTTTCTGTCTTGCCTCTAATTCTTTCAATAATAACCCTACCATTCACTTTACCCGGAATACTCAGTAAACTTATTTCCCTTTAATTTTTACAATCTCTTTCGTCCCCCATCCTTTGTACAAAGATATAAACATTGCAACCTGGTGTCATCGTCCTAGATGCGACCTTCACCACAACTAAACAGGTTCGTTGCCCCTTTTTTCTGGTTAGCCGGACTTGAATCCTAGAAATGGGAAGTACAATGCCTGCACATTAAAGGAGTGGTTTGGGAATTCGCAGTTTGGCGGGACATCTAAACTGTCATATCTGAGTGCCTCTGCAAAGACAGTGATTATGTATGAGTGATGGTAAAAGTGTTGAAAGATAATGAGTTTTTTCTTGTTTTTTTTTTTTTTTTTGAGTTTTTCTTTCTTTTTGGGTCACCCTGCCTCGGTGGGAAACGGCTGAGGCAGGGTGACCCAAAAAGAAAGAAAAACTCAAAAAAAAACAAAAAAAAAAAACAAGAAAAAACACTAACTTGTTTGTTATCAAAACTCTGCAGCCAAGTCCCTGGACCCATTATGTACTTCTGTAATCCTTTGACTACCACCCACAGGATGGGTATGGGGTACATTATACAGATATTAAATTAACTCTAACCTCAGTTTCACTCTTCAATGCCGACCAGTGTGTGCGCAAATCGTTGACAGCAATACGAATAGTGTTGGCTCGGGGAACATCCACCATGTGTGTTGTGAGTGTAAGGGTGTCACCATGGGAGATAACTGTAGCAACATCTGGTTCCAGCAATGCTACCTCTTGCTCAAGTGCCTAAAGGAAGAAAAATAATAATTATTGGGCATTAAGTAAATAAAGTAAACTAAACACAAAAAGCAAAATAATTATAGTCCCCATCCCTTTATCCGAAACCCTTGGGGCCAGCAGTGTTTCGAATTTCAGAATGAAGGTGGGGGTCTAGGCCAACATACCTACTGCAGTGTCCCTCCTTTCTTATGTTATTATGTACCCACGACACTAATCATACCCAGCTCCTCCCACTCATATATTTGTCCAATCTCCTTTTAAAGCTATCCAAGGTCCTAATAAAGCTAAAACCTTGGATAGTTTCAAATTTAAGTTGGATAAATACATGAGTGAGAGGAGTTGGATTGTCAGCATAGTTCCTGATCCCCAGTATATGTATATGTTATCTGAGTATCATAGTTAGTACCATCCATATGTTGTACATAGTTGACCCCTTGCTAGGCTCAGTGGCTAGCATGTGTGACGTCACGTGAGGCTGCATGCGAGTGTTGGGTGCTCTGCCTCTTCCTCAGATTACGCTTAGACCTAAAGGCAACAAGACAGGCTAGGCTGGGCTCCCTTCTCATACTCTGCTAATATAAGTGTTACCACCCAACAAGTGTGTTTATCTCCAACAATCATATCTCCACGAACCCTCACA
Organism: Cherax quadricarinatus; assembly: GCF_038502225.1. Classification (NCBI taxonomy): domain Eukaryota; kingdom Metazoa; phylum Arthropoda; class Malacostraca; order Decapoda; family Parastacidae; genus Cherax; species Cherax quadricarinatus. The sequence goes on along the minus strand of NC_091304.1, from coordinate 18,077,570 downwards.
ACAAAACTGAGTGGGACTTGCATATGAGTAAATAGAATTATCAAAGCTTTTTGCTTGGGTAGCATTAATTCTGTTAGTGGGTTGGATTTGTGAAGGACCTGCCAAGTTGCTAGGGATTCGAAAACTAACCCAAAAAGTTTTTTCCAGGTGTATAGAACAAAAGTTAGGGATAAGATAAGTCCCCTTAAAAATAACTATGGGCATCTTACTGATAAAGAGAAAGAAATGTGCTCGATTTTAAATGATTATTTTCTCTCGTTTTTTACACAGGAAGATACTAACAATATCCCAGTAATTAATTTTTATAGTGGGCCTGGAGAAAATAAATTATGTAACATCACAGTCACTAGTGAAATGGTTATGAAACAAACAGACCAACTGAAACAAAATAAATTACCTGGTCCTAATGAGCTTTTTTCAGGGGTTCTTATGGAATGCAAAATGGAACTCTGTGAACCATTAACTAATATTTTTAATTTATTTCTTAACCCTTAAACTATCCAAACGTAGATCTACGTTCATGTGCATAGCGCTCCGACCGTGATTTTCCCCATTTGAAAGCATGTAAAAAAAAAAAAAAACGTATATCTACGTTCGGAGCCCCCCACACATGGACGTAGATCCATGTTTGGACAGTTTAAGGGTTAAACAGAAGTAGTGTCCGATATGTGGAAGATATTTTTAAAGCAGGGGACAAGTCGTTACCTTCAAATTACTGCCCAATAAGCCTGACCACAATTGGAGGCAAATTACTAGAGTCAATTATAGCTGAGATTATAAGAAGCCATCTGGATAAGCATAATCTGATTAATGATACTCAGCATGGATTCACAAGAGGCCATTCTTGTCTAACTAATTTATTAACTTTCTTCAGTAAAGCTTTTGAGGCTGTTGATCATGATAAAGAATTTGATTTTGCTTATTTAGATTTTAGTAAAGTTTCTGATAGATTATTATTATAATAAAAAAGAAGCGCTAAATCACAAGGGGTATACAGCACTGCAGGGCAGGAAGGAAGTGAGGGTATCAGGTGGCAAAAGGGAGAGGGATGAGTAGTAGGTTACGGAGAACAGCGGGGCAGTGGATAGTGAAAGGGTAGAGGGCAGCAGGAGATTGAGGTAGAAAGAGCTGAGGGGAGTGCGAAAGGTATCATCATCAGAGTTTGTGGAGTAAATCAGTCGTTGTCAAGAAGTCAATGAGAGAGTCAGGATTGAAGGAGGGTCCATCAGCAAGAAGGGACGGTAAAGAGGGAGTAGTAGAGCAGAGACGACGTTGGAGGTAAATTCTGCGTGCTCGTTGAGAGAGAGGGCAGTCTAACAGAATGTGGCTAATCGATACTGGAACTTGACACTTCTTACAGAGAGGAACAGGGTGCCTCTCCATGAGATACCCATGAGTAAGACGAGTGTGGCTAATGCGAAGGCGGGAGAGAGTAGTCTCCCAACCTCGGCACTGATGACAAGAAGACGGCCAGTAACCTATACTCGGTTTAATATTATTATTATTATTATTAGAATGAAGTTTGTTACCGAGTAGAGTTGACCAACATTGTTGCCAACGGGTGTGAAGGTGGGTAGCTATTACAGCAAAATAGTCCGGAAATGGAACACCTCTATATGAAATTGGTAGGTCATGTACCGCTGACTGCGCAGCAGTATCTGCCTCTTCATTGCCCTGTACGTCAACATGACCAGGGACCCAACAAAAAACAATATCTTTATGCTTGGTAGAGATAAGGTGTAGCCAAAGTTGGATACAGAGAACTAGGGGTGAGGTGTGTCAAATTTCCATATAGCCGGTAGAGCACTAAGGGAGTCTGAGACAACCACAAATGATGCAATACGAATATAAGTGCTGCAAGAATGGCATACAATTCAGCAGTAAAAATGCTAGCCAAAGATAGTAAATGCCCTCGCACGATGCTGTCCGGAAACAATGCTGCGAATCCGATGCCGTCAGAAGACTTAGAGCCATCTGTGTACACTGTGATGGCATGAGAATGAGAGTGGAAGTGGTCAAGAAAAAGAGAGCGGGAAGCCACCTTAGGCAGATGGGCTTTCGAGCAAGGGAGTGAGAAAGAACAGACCCAAACAGCTGGAACTTCCCAGGGGGGTAGGGAAAAGTGAGATGCTACATGAACATATAAAGGTGGTAACTGAAGGGAAGACGAGCAAATGTAGGCGAAGAGAGAAGGGACAGAGCAAACAGGGGTGGCGAACAAATAAAGAATGTTTACTAATATCGGTGACCATTCTATAAATGGAAGGATTGCGGAGATTGTGAGAGCATACATAGTAGCGAAGGCAATGGGCATCACAGCGATCAGATAAGGATGGACCATTCGCTTCTGCATAGAGGGTCTCAACAGGGAAAGAGTGAAAAGCACCAAGGCATAAACGTAATCCTTGGTGATGGATGGGGTTAAGGCTAGAGAAAGTAGCAGGAGAGGCCGCTGAATAGATCTGGTCATCATAATCGAGTTTCGATAAAATGAGGGCTGAATGTAGGCGAAGGAGAGTTCAACGATCAGCTCCCATGAAAGATGAGCAAGGATTTTAAGAAGGTTCAGCCAGCTGTGACAAGTTGCCTTCAGAGAGGTAATGTGAGATTTCCAGGATAACCTACGGTCAAAGAGAAGGCCTAGAAACTTGACTGTATCACGTTTAGGGATACGAGAGCCATAGAGGTACAAAGGATGAATGGAGATGACAGAGCGTCTAGTGAAAGTAAATTAGTAAGTTTTGGTACTGGAAAATTTAAACCCATGCGTGGTGGCCCAATTGGAAACACGGTCGACCGCATGCTGGAGAGAAACTGTAATGAGGTGACAGTCAGCGCATGCACAAGCAATAGCGAAGTCGTCAACATAGAGTGATGACCAAATATTGAATGGAAGAACAGAGGCCAAACCATTTATAGCAAGAAGAAAAAGTGCTGTGCTCAGAACACATCCCTGGGGGACACCTTCAGCTTGGACAAAGTCCAGGGAGAGCACATTATTAACTCGAACACGGAAATGTCTGTCAGTTAAAAAGTTCTTAAGGAAGGATGGTAGATTGCCTCGGAGGCCTAAGGAGTGGGCTTGGGCCAAAATATTATACGTCCAAGTTGTATCATATGCCTTCTCAAGGTCAAAAAATACGGCAATAACTGAGTGGTTATTCGCAAAGGCATTACGAACATACGTATCCAAGCGTAGTAAGGGGCCTATTGTAGATTGGCCCTTACGAAAGCCATATTGACTAGTGGAGAGACTGTTGTGTGTCTCTAAATACCACATTAAACGTCGGTTTACCAGATGTTCCATCGCTTTGCAAACTGCACTAGTGAGAGCAATGGGACGATAGTGGGAGGCATCACGTCCAGTAGTACCCGGCTTGCGGAAAGGGAGAACAATGGCAAATTTCTATAGCTGGGAAAGAACTCCTTGTGACCAAATAAGACTGAAGAGGTGTAAGAGGACTGTAAGGGCTGACTGATGTAAATGTTGTAACATCCAAATATGAATGACGTCAGGCCCAGCTGCTGATGATCGGCAAGCTGAGAGTGTTGCCTCCAGTTCCTGAAGTGTAAAAGGCACATTATACTATTCTTCTCTGAGAGAAGACAAGTCCAAGGGTACTAACTCTCTGGCAGACTTTGAGGAAAGAAACGAGGGGCATAGATGGAGCCCCCGGGAAATACGGACCAGATGAGTGCCAATTTCAACGGCAACGTCAAGAGGGTTTGCTATATCCACACCGGCGACCTGTAGAACAGGAGCCAGGTCAGGAGAGTATTTACCACTCAATTTCCTCACTTTTTTCCAGACTGCACTCATAGAGGAAGCAGAGGTGATGGTGGAAACAATCTCGTCAGCAAGTGCGTTTAGCATCACGGATGACACGGTGAGCGACCGCATGCTTCTGCTTAAAATCAGAAGTCTCTCATCGGTTCTATTGTACCGGTACCTGCCCCATGCCCATGCAGCGCGTTTCAAACGTACTGCACGAGCATAAGCAGGAGACCATCAAGGCATGCACTTCTGAGAATGCCTGCCTGAGGTTTGGGGTATAGAATGAGAAGCTGCGGTTAAAACTGACGTTGAGAAGAGGTGTAGGAGCTCATCAATAGAGGATGAAGAAGGAACCTCACTAAAAGCAGTGAGTTGCGAGTAAAGGTCCCAATTTGCCCGATCAAATTGCCAGCGAGGGCTAAGGAAAGGTGGTGAATATGAAGAAGTAAGGATGATTGGAAAATGATCGCTGTTATGCAAATCCGGTAGAACAGACCAGGCGAAGTCTAGTGCAGTGGAGGAAGAGCAGACCGATAGATCGATGCAAGAGAGAGTATGAGTACAAGGATCAAAATGGGTGGGAGTACCCGTATTTAAAACATGGAGGGGGTGAGAGGCGAGAAAAGCCTCCAACTGAATGCCACGCGAGTCACAATGAGACCCCCCCCAGAGGAAATAATGGGCATTAAAATCGCCAAGTAACAGAAGTGGTTGTGGTAAGGATGAAACAAGAAAGGCAAAATCTGGGATAGAAAATGCTCGAGAAGGAGAGAAATATAAAAAACATATTGTAAACCACTTATTCAAGTGGATACGGGCTGCAGTGTAATGCAGCGAGGTATGGACAAATAGTTGACAGTATGGAATATCATTACGTAGAAGAAGGGCACTTTCATTAACCCTTTGACTGTCGCGGCCGTATATATACGTTTGTGAGGTACCGTGTTTGACGTATATATACTCATAAATTCTAGCGGCTTCAAATCAGGCAGGAGAAAGCTAGTAGGCCCACATGTGAGAGAATGGGTCTGTGTGGTCAGTGTGCACCACATAAAAAAAATCCTGGAGCACGCAGTGCATAATGAGAAAAAAAAAAACTCCGACCGTTTTTTTTAATTAAAATGCCGACTTTGTGGTCTATTTTCGTATAGTATTTGTGGTTGTATTCTCGTTTTCATGGTCTCATTTGATAGAATGGAAACTATATTATAGAAATGGAGGTGATTTTGATTAATTTTACTATAAAAAGAACCTGGAAATGGAGCACAAAGTACAGGAAATGTTTGATTTTTGCCGATGTTCAAAAGTAAACAAATGATGTCATTGTCCAATAAATGTCCAAATAGCCATTCTAATACGCAGTCATGAATGGGTTGATGTAATTTTTACAATTATTACAGTATTGCAGTAGTCTGCATAACAGTAAATCTTCTATTTTTTGTTTGAATAAAATTTCAAAATAAAAAGCAAGAGTAATATCACAGGGACCTGGAGACATGACTGATGAACAAAGAAAATCTTATTTTAGAGCCAGGAATGTCTGCATTGTTCATTCTGGACCTTATTTTGAAATTGTCGTATTTTTTAATTTTCGTGAAATTGGCCAAATTTCAAATTTCTGACCATGTTATTGGGTAGTTGAAATCGGTAAATGGGCAGTTTCTTGTGCTCAATTGATAGAAAAAATAGAGTTCTGAAGAAATAGTTATGAGTTTGGTTGACTGGAATAACGGAATTAGCCGAAAATAGGGCTCAAAGTGGGCGAAATTGCTGATTTTTAAATATCGCCGAAGTCGCTAACTTCGCGAGAGCGTAATTCCGTCAGTTTTCCATCAAATTTCGTTTTTTTGGTGTCTTTAGAATCGGGAAAAGATTCTCTATCATTTCATAAGAAAAAATAATTTTTTTTTTTCGAATATTTTGCGACACCAGGAGCAACTTCAGGATTGGGCCCTTCGACAGTCAAAGGGTTAAAGGTCCCATCTGAGAAAGGATCCAAAGAATACAATAAATTATAGCCTGAGATAGGTTGGAAAACAGCTGAGTGTAATTTTGGTTCTTGTAAGCAAACACCAACAGAGAAAAACCTGGAAAGCAACATCTGAAGCTCACCCCGATTACCCCTGAGGCCGCGGATATTCCACTGTAAATAGGCCATGATTGGCAACGAGGAAAATACCAGGAATCCATAGGTAAGGGCACCTACGGACTAGAAGAGTTAGAAAAGTTTACGTGCGGTGGCATCAGAAGACGTTCAAGCAGCGAAGGAACGGAGCATTGCAAAGAATGGAGTTGTGGAGATGGAGGAGAGGGAAGAGAAGGAACAGGAGGTGGATCAGTGTCCATTGAAGGTTTAGTCTCTGCAATATATTCTGAAATAGTGTCAAGTGTTTCTGAATTCAAAGACGTTGTATGGGAGACAATATTGGAGATAGAAGGAGGAGGGTGAGTAAAAATTGGGACAGTAATGGACTGTACTAAAGTAGGGGGGGGAACGAAAGCGTGTTGGGAACTGGAGAAGAAGTGTGGGAGGGGACAGAAGAGGCAGAAACCTGGGAGGCAGCAGAAGAGGGAGAGACTTGGGAGGGGACAGGGGAGGGAGGCACAGAACGAGGAGGGGGGTGAACCTCCACACTTGTAATAGAGCCAGTGAGAGGGGAAGGCAAGATTTCCTTGCCTTCAATCCTGCAAAATCATCTATCACATCATCAAAATCAATGATTTTCCCTATACAGGCCTAAATAGGCTATACAAAAACAAAGGATTCTTCTCTTATGTTGGTGCAGCACTGTTTTGGGCATTAATGTCACCTTCTTTACAGGCTCTACAGTATCACCCCCCAAATGGTGTCACCCGGGGCGCCCCCCCCAAATGGTGTCACCCGGGGTGCCCCCCACCCCCCCTTACGACGCCACTGCCTTACAACATTTGGCCACATAGAGCCAATTACATCTCATCTTATAAAAAAATAATAAAATAAGGGGGATGAATTGCATATTGAGTGCCTCATAGTTAACAAAGATGTACACCAATATAAGTAGAGTATGATCATTTATTAACATATAACATACCTCTGCCTTCTCCTTAGCCTCCTGATATGATGGAACCATCTGCAACTTTGTTTTTATTTCAGAAATTTTATCTGCCATTGCAGTAACCTCTCGTAAGAAAGCATCAACCTCATCATCACCAAGATGCTGAAAGATTGTAATATCATGATATTAATTTACATTAACTAATGCACATATATGACAGCCTACAAACAGGCTACATTTCCACATGATAATATTTCTTTAATCCATTGGCCATCTCATGCCACAGCAGGGTTACCTAAAGAACGACACACATTTATCATCATTCAGTCAACTGCCTTTTTTCGAAGAGTGCACTGACATCACAGATCCCCCTCTGACTGTATTCTTTCCACCTCTCGCTCAAAGTGCAGTCACTGCTCTTCCCACGTCCGGGGCTCAAATCTGGCTAATTTGTTACCCCAAAATCCTTCATAAAAGTTACCTTGCACGTACTCCAACATGTTCATTAAAAGCCACTCGTCCGAATTCACTCCTATTTAATATACTCTCACAAGCCCGCAGAATGCTCAAACCCCTAAAATTCAAGCCACTTTTGCTCCCTTTCTCCAACCATTTCTGGGATGACCCCTACCTCCACTACCTTCCACCCTAGATTTAATCACCCTTTTTGTCAACCCCCAGCCCTCTGAATTACATGCATGGTGATCCCATATTGCCTTTTAATTTTTATGCTCTAAATTCTCTGCATGATACTGACACCACACATCGCTCTCAAACATGATATCTCCACTGCCTCTAGTCTCCTTTTCACTGCAGCATTCAAAACCCATGATAACTATACTGAGATAAACTTCAAAAGCAGATCCTTATTTAAATCTTTACTAAATTTTCATTTTTTTTTTAACACAACGGTTGTTTCTCACCGAGGCAGGGTGACCCAAAAAGAAAAACCCCAAAAGAATAAAAAATATTTTCATCATCATTCAACACTTTCAGCATCACTCATACACAATCCCTGTATTTGCAGAGGCACTCAGATACCACAGTTTAGAAGTCCCTCCAAACTGCCAATATCCCAAACTCCTCCTTTAAAGTGCAGGGATTATTTCACATCCTGAAGCTTACCCATCAACCTTTTATCCACCAGTACATAATATAACAAACTACTTTCATTATGTGTTACAGTGGAACTCCGGTTTTCGTACTTAAACCGTTCCAGGTCAATCTAAATCCGAAATGTACAAAAACCGAATTAATATTTCCCATAAGAAATAATGTAAATCCAATTAATCCATTTCAGACACCCAAAAGTATTGACAAAAAATACATTTTATAAAGAATAACTACAGTTTTACACACAGAAAACAATGAGAAATAAATATAAAGGACTAATGAAATGAATAAATGAACATCTAAATCACTTCTACCTTTATTGAAGAGTCTTACTGGTGCATGGAAGACAGTCAGGAGGGGAGAGGGAGGAGAGTTTATTGCTTGGAGATAGGACAAAATACTTGAATGTGATGCTAATATCAACTCTATGGCTTATTTATTTATCACAATTCATCTAATATGACATGACGGCCGGCTTGTTGAAAAAAAAAAAAAAACTTTTGTTTTTCCTTTTGGGCCACCCCGCCTTGGTGGGATACGGCCGGTGTGTTGAAAGAAGATTAATAACATAGAAACATGATATATCCTCTAGAATGAATAAAATATGTTATTACGTATGTGATTAGTGGTGGCTGCGGCAGCTGCCATTCTCTCTCCTGCTGTGACTACATATCTTCCCATTATTATAAGAGAAAATGGAGTGTTTGTGAGGCTAACTGCACTACATCACAGTTTCATAAGGAAAACACTGAAACAACGTATGTAATTTATAAATAAGAAATATCGTATAAAAACATAATAGAGAATGTAAAGAAATAAAGTGGTTATTGAATGTACATGTATACTAAAGTACACACTTACCTTGGAGGAGATGCTGGCAGAGGTTGAGGGTGGTGGAAAATAGCACAGGGCAGTGTATGTTGTCAGTGGCCTTTAAACCTCCAACAACACTGGAGGAGTTAGTTTCGTGTCATTCTTTTTCTATCGCTTAATTGCTAAACTTACATGCTACACTCTTAATGCTGCACTTTATCGCTGGCTGGCGCTATAGCCTTTATTGGCTCCTGCTGCCTTAGTATCATACATATTGTAGAATCACTGAAGAATTCTATCGTGTTTCTCACCTTCTTTACCAAAGGGCTGGCACTAGGAACTTTCTTTGGGCCCATGGTGGCTTATTTTGCAGTTGCAATCAATAAACAAGCACAAAAATTGTGAAATGTTTCAGAAGAATGCTCACTCAACCAGTGACAAAACCAGACTGACGGCATTCCTGGGCAGGTGGACATGTATGATTTGTACGATTTTCGAATTGAGCTACAAAATCCGGACCAAAATTTCACCCAAAAAAGTGTTCTTAATCCGAATTGTATGATATGCAAACAGTATGAAAACCAGAGTTCCAATGTATATCATACCTTGTCTACTTTTTTATCCTCTTTTTCATAAAATATGTAATTTTCATTTAGGTTACTAAATTCACTAGTCAATAAAACTGCAGGACTCTGAAGGATAAGTGAGGATCTTAATACTGGATGTTTTGAATTTTGATATCAGTACACTTCTGGAAAGAAAGCCATGGAAACAGCATTGTGTTTTATTTCTCTGGGTCACCCTGCTGTAGAAATGGTGAATGTATTTAAAATATTAAATTTACAATGTATAACAAAATGACAACCAATAAAAAGACCAAGATGCTTCTTCAAATGTAAATACAGTGGTACCTTGACTTACGAGTGCCCCAACTAACGAGTTTTCCGAGTTACGAGCCGTTGCTC